>NW_027591860.1:0-71664 GCF_964213995.1 Mustelus asterias | reverse complement strand
GAGAGACTGCGAGAGGGAGAGAGACTGCGAGAGGGAGAGAGACTGCGAGAGAGAGAGAGACAGCGGAGAGAGAGAGACAGCGAGAGAGAGAGACTGCGAGAGAGAGAGACTGCGAGAGAGAGAGACTGCGAGAGAGAGAGACTGCGAGAGAGAGAGACTGCGAGAGAGAGAGACTGCGAGAGAGAGAGACTGCGAGAGAGAGAGACTGCGAGAGAGAGAGACTGCGAGAGGGAGAGAGACTGCGAGAGGGAGAGAGACTGCGAGAGAGAGACAGACTGCGAGAGGTAGAGAGACTGAGTGAGGGAGAGACTGCGAGAGGGAGAGAGACTGCGAGAGGGACAGACTGCGAGAGAGAGAGAGACTGCGAGAGGGAGAGAGACTGCGAGAGGGAGAGACTGCGAGAGAGAGAGAGACTGCGAGAGGGAGAGAGACTGCGAGAGGGACTGACTGCGACAGAGAGAGACTGCGTGGGAGAGAGACTGCGAGAGAGAGAGAGACTGCGAGAGAGCGAGAGACTGCGAGAGAGAGAGAGACTGCGAGAGAGAGAAAGACTGCGAGAGCGCGAAAGACTGCGAGAGGGAGAGACTGCGAGAGGGAGAGACTGCGAGAGGGAGAGACTGCGAGAGGGAGAGACTGCGAGAGGGAGAGACTGCGAGAGGGAGAGACTGCGAGAGGGAGAGACAGCGAGAGGGAGAGACCGCGAGAGGGAGAGACCGCGAGAGGGAGAGACTGCGCGAGGGAGAGACTGCGCGAGGGAGAGACTGCGAGAGGGAGAGACTGCGAGAGGGAGAGACTGCGAGAGGGAGAGACTGCGAGAGGGAGAGACTGCGAGAGGGAGAGACTGCGAGAGGGAGAGAGTGCGAGAGGGAGAGACTGCGAGAGGGAGAGAGTGCGAGAGGGAGAGAGACTGCGAGAGGAGAGAGACTGCGAGAGGGAGACAGACTGCGAGAGGGAGACAGACTGCGAGAGGGAGACAGACTGCGAGAGGGAGACAGACTGCGAGAGGGAGACAGACTGCGAGAGGGGGACAGACTGCGAGAGGGAGACAGACTGCGAGAGGGAGACAGACTGCGAGAGGGAGACAGACTGCGAGAGGGAGACAGACTGCGAGAGGGAGACAGACTGCGAGAGGGAGACAGACTGCGAGAGGGAGACAGACTGCGAGAGGGAGACAGACTGCGAGAGGGAGACAGACTGCCAGAGGGAGACAGACAGCCAGAGGGAGACAGACTGCGAGAGGGAGACAGACTGCCAGAGGGAGACAGACTGCGAGAGGGAGGCAGAGTGCGAGAGGTAGACAGACTGCGAGAGGGAGACAGACTGCGAGAGGGAGACAGACTGCGAGAGGGAGACCGACTGCGAGAGGGAGACCGACTGCGAGAGGGAGACCGACTGCGAGAGGGAGACCGACTGCGAGAGGGAGACAGACTGCGAGAGGGAGACAGACTGCGAGAGGGAGACAGACTGCGAGAGGGAGACAGACTGCGAGAGGGAGACAGACTGCGAGAGGGAGACAGACTGCGAGAGGGAGACAGACTGCGAGAGGGAGACAGACTGCGAGAGGGAGACAGACTGCGAGAGGGAGACAGACTGCGATAGGGAGAGAGACTGCGAGAGAGAGAGACTGCGAGAGAGAGAGAGACAGCGAGAGAGAGAGAGACAGCGAGAGAGAGAGACAGGGAGAGAGAGAGACTGCGAGAGAGAGAGACTGCGAAAGAGAGAGACTGCGAGAGAGAGAGACTGCGAGAGAGAGAGACTGCGAGAGAGAGAGACTGCGAGAGAGAGAGACTGCGAGAGAGAGAGACTGCGAGAGAGAGAGACTGCGAGAGAGAGAGACTGCGAGAGGGAGAGAGACTGCGAGAGGGAGAGAGACTGCGAGAGAGAGACAGACTGCGAGAGGTAGAGAGACTGAGTGAGGGAGAGACTGCGAGAGGGAGAGAGACTGCGAGAGGGACAGACTGCGAGAGAGAGAGAGACTGCGAGAGGGAGAGAGACTGCGAGAGGGAGAGACTGCGAGAGAGAGAGAGACTGCGAGAGGGAGAGAGACTGCGAGAGGGACTGACTGCGACAGAGAGAGACTGCGTGGGAGAGAGACTGCGAGAGAGAGAGAGACTGCGAGAGAGCGAGAGACTGCGAGAGAGAGAGAGACTGCGAGAGAGAGAAAGACTGCGAGAGCGCGAAAGACTGCGAGAGGGAGAGACTGCGAGAGGGAGAGACTGCGAGAGGGAGAGACTGCGAGAGGGAGAGACTGCGAGAGGGAGAGACTGCGAGAGGGAGAGACTGCGAGAGGGAGAGACAGCGAGAGGGAGAGACCGCGAGAGGGAGAGACCGCGAGAGGGAGAGACTGCGCGAGGGAGAGACTGCGCGAGGGAGAGACTGCGAGAGGGAGAGACTGCGAGAGGGAGAGACTGCGAGAGGGAGAGACTGCGAGAGGGAGAGACTGCGAGAGGGAGAGACTGCGAGAGGGAGAGACTGCGAGAGGGAGAGAGTGCGAGAGGGAGAGACTGCGAGAGGGAGAGAGTGCGAGAGGGAGAGAGACTGCGAGAGGGAGAGAGACTGCGAGAGGGAGACAGACTGCGAGAGGGAGACAGACTGCGAGAGGGAGACAGACTGCGAGAGGGAGACAGACTGCGAGAGGGAGACAGACTGCGAGAGGGAGACAGACTGCGAGAGGGAGACAGACTGCGAGAGGGAGACAGACTGCGAGAGGGAGACAGACTGCGAGAGGGAGACAGACTGCCAGAGGGAGACAGACTGCCAGAGGGAGACAGACAGCCAGAGGGAGACAGACTGCGAGAGGGAGACAGACTGCCAGAGGGAGACAGACTGCGAGAGGGAGGCAGACTGCGAGAGGGAGACAGACTGCGAGAGGGAGACAGACTGCGAGAGGGAGACAGACTGCGAGAGGGAGACAGACTGCGAGAGGGAGAGAGACTGCGAGAGGGAGAGAGACTGCGAGAGGGAGAGAGACTGCGAGAGGGAGAGAGACTGCGAGAGGGAGAGAGACTGCGAGAGGGAGACAGACTGCGAGAGGGAGACAGACTGCGAGAGGGAGACAGACTGCGAGAGGGAGACAGACTGCGAGAGGGAGACAGACTGCGAGAGGGAGACAGACTGCGAGAGGGAGACAGACTGCGAGAGAGAGAGACTGCGAGAGAGAGAGAGACAGCGAGAGAGAGAGAGACAGCGAGAGAGAGAGACAGGGAGAGAGAGAGACTGCGAGAGAGAGAGACTGCGAAAGAGAGAGACTGCGAGAGAGAGAGACTGCGAGAGAGAGAGACTGCGAGAGAGAGAGACTGCGAGAGAGAGAGACTGCAAGAGAGAGAGACTGCGAGAGAGAGAGACTGCGAGAGGGAGAGAGACTGCGAGAGGGAGAGAGACTGCGAGAGAGAGACAGACTGCGAGAGGTAGAGAGACTGAGTGAGGGAGAGACTGCGAGAGGGAGAGAGACTGCGAGAGGGACAGACTGCGAGAGAGAGAGAGACTGCGAGAGGGAGAGAGACTGCGAGAGGGAGAGACTGCGAGAGAGAGAGAGACTGCGAGAGGGAGAGAGACTGCGAGAGGGACTGACTGCGACAGAGAGAGACTGCGTGGGAGAGAGACTGCGAGAGAGAGAGAGACTGCGAGAGAGCGAGAGACTGCGAGAGAGAGAGAGACTGCGAGAGAGAGAAAGACTGCGAGAGCGCGAAAGACTGCGAGAGGGAGAGACTGCGAGAGGGAGAGACTGCGAGAGGGAGAGACTGCGAGAGGGAGAGACTGCGAGAGGGAGAGACTGCGAGAGGGAGAGACTGCGAGAGGGAGAGACAGCGAGAGGGAGAGACCGCGAGAGGGAGAGACTGCGAGAGGGAGAGACTGCGCGAGGGAGAGACTGCGCGAGGGAGAGACTGCGAGAGGGAGAGACTGCGAGAGGGAGAGACTGCGAGAGGGAGAGACTGCGAGAGGGAGAGACTGCGAGAGGGAGAGACTGCGAGAGGGAGAGAGTGCGAGAGGGAGAGACTGCGAGAGGGAGAGAGTGCGAGAGGGAGAGAGACTGCGAGAGGGAGAGAGACTGCGAGAGGGAGACAGACTGCGAGAGGGAGACAGACTGCGAGAGGGAGACAGACTGCGAGAGGGAGACAGACTGCGAGAGGGAGACAGACTGCGAGAGGGAGACAGACTGCGAGAGGGAGACAGACTGCGAGAGGGAGACAGACTGCGAGAGGGAGACAGACTGCGAGAGGGAGACAGACTGCGAGAGGGAGACAGACTGCGAGAGGGAGACAGACTGCGAGAGGGAGACAGACTGCGAGAGGGAGACAGACTGCCAGAGGGAGACAGACAGCCAGAGGGAGACAGACTGCGAGAGGGAGACAGACTGCCAGAGGGAGACAGACTGCGAGAGGGAGGCAGACTGCGAGAGGTAGACAGACTGCGAGAGGGAGACAGACTGCGAGAGGGAGACAGACTGCGAGAGGGAGACAGACTGCGAGAGGGAGACCGACTGCGAGAGGGAGACCGACTGCGAGAGGGAGACCGACTGCGAGAGGGAGACAGACTGCGAGAGGGAGACAGACTGCGAGAGGGAGAGAGACTGCGAGAGAGAGAGACTGCGAGAGAGAGAGACTGCGAGAGAGAGAGACTTCGAGAGAGAGAGACTGCGAGAGAGAGAGACTGCGAGAGAGAGAGACTGCGAGAAAGAGAGACTGCGAGAGAGGGAGACTGCGAGAGAGAGAGACTGCGAGAGAGAGAGACTGCGAGAGAGAGAGACTGCGAGAGAGACTGCGAGAGAGAGAGACTGCGAGAGAGAGAGACTGCGTGAGAGAGAGACTGCGAGAGGGAGAGACTGCGAGAGGGAGAGAGACTGCGAGAGGGAGAGAGACTGCGAGAGGGAGAGAGACTGCGAGAGGGAGAGAGACTGCGCGAGGGAGAGAGACTGCGAGAGGGAGAGAGACTGCGAGAGGGAGAGAGACTGCGAGAGGGAGAGAGACTGCGAGAGGGAGAGAGACTGCGAGAGGGAGAGAGACTGCGAGAGGGAGAGAGACTGCGAGAGAGAGAGACTGCGAGAGAGAGAGACTGCGAGAAAGAGAGACTGCGAGAGAGGGAGACTGCGAGAGAGAGAGACTGCGAGAGAGAGAGACTGCGAGAGAGAGAGACTGCGAGAGAGACTGCGAGAGAGAGAGACTGCGAGAGAGAGAGACTGCGTGAGAGAGAGACTGCGAGAGGGAGAGACTGCGAGAGGGAGAGAGACTGCGAGAGGGAGAGAGACTGCGAGAGGGAGAGAGACTGCGAGAGGGAGAGAGACTGCGCGAGGGAGAGAGACTGCGAGAGGGAGAGAGACTGCGAGAGGGAGAGAGACTGCGAGAGGGAGAGAGACTGCGAGAGGGAGAGAGACTGCGAGATGGAGAGAGACTGCGAGAGGGAGAGAGACTGCGAGAGGGAGAGAGACTGCGAGAGGGAGAGAGACTGCGAGAGGGAGAGAGACTGCGAGAGGGAGAGAGACTGCGAGAGGGAGAGAGACTGCGAGAGGGAGAGAGACTGCGAGAGGGAGAGAGACTGCGAGAGGGAGAGAGACTGCGAGAGGGAGAGAGACTGCGAGAGGGAGAGAGACTGCGAGAGGGAGAGAGACTGCGAGAGAGAGAGAGACAGCGAGAGAGAGAGAGACAGCGAGAGAGAGAGACAGGGAGAGAGAGAGACTGCGAGAGAGAGAGACTGCGAAAGAGAGAGACTGCGAGAGAGAGAGACTGCGAGAGAGAGAGACTGCGAGAGAGAGAGACTGCGAGAGAGAGAGACTGCGAGAGAGAGAGACTGCGAGAGGGAGAGAGACTGCGAGAGGGAGAGAGACTGCGAGAGAGAGACAGACTGCGAGAGGTAGAGAGACTGAGTGAGGGAGAGACTGCGAGAGGGAGAGAGACTGCGAGAGGGACAGACTGCGAGAGAGAGAGAGACTGCGAGAGGGAGAGAGACTGCGAGAGGGAGAGACTGCGAGAGAGAGAGAGACTGCGAGAGGGAGAGAGACTGCGAGAGGGACTGACTGCGACAGAGAGAGACTGCGTGGGAGAGAGACTGCGAGAGAGAGAGAGACTGCGAGAGAGCGAGAGACTGCGAGAGAGAGAGAGACTGCGAGAGAGAGAAAGACTGCGAGAGCGCGAAAGACTGCGAGAGGGAGAGACTGCGAGAGGGAGAGACTGCGAGAGGGAGAGACTGCGAGAGGGAGAGACTGCGAGAGGGAGAGACTGCGAGAGGGAGAGACTGCGAGAGGGAGAGACAGCGAGAGGGAGAGACCGCGAGAGGGAGAGACCGCGAGAGGGAGAGACTGCGCGAGGGAGAGACTGCGCGAGGGAGAGACTGCGAGAGGGAGAGACTGCGAGAGGGAGAGACTGCGAGAGGGAGAGACTGCGAGAGGGAGAGACTGCGAGAGGGAGAGACTGCGAGAGGGAGAGAGTGCGAGAGGGAGAGACTGCGAGAGGGAGAGAGTGCGAGAGGGAGAGAGACTGCGAGAGGGAGAGAGACTGCGAGAGGGAGACAGACTGCGAGAGGGAGACAGACTGCGAGAGGGAGACAGACTGCGAGAGGGAGACAGACTGCGAGAGGGAGACAGACTGCGAGAGGGGGACAGACTGCGAGAGGGAGACAGACTGCGAGAGGGAGACAGACTGCGAGAGGGAGACAGACTGCGAGAGGGAGACAGACTGCGAGAGGGAGACAGACTGCGAGAGGGAGACAGACTGCGAGAGGGAGACAGACTGCGAGAGGGAGACAGACTGCGAGAGGGAGACAGACTGCCAGAGGGAGACAGACAGCCAGAGGGAGACAGACTGCGAGAGGGAGACAGACTGCCAGAGGGAGACAGACTGCGAGAGGGAGGCAGAGTGCGAGAGGTAGACAGACTGCGAGAGGGAGACAGACTGCGAGAGGGAGACAGACTGCGAGAGGGAGACCGACTGCGAGAGGGAGACCGACTGCGAGAGGGAGACCGACTGCGAGAGGGAGACCGACTGCGAGAGGGAGACAGACTGCGAGAGGGAGACAGACTGCGAGAGGGAGACAGACTGCGAGAGGGAGACAGACTGCGAGAGGGAGAGAGACTGCGAGAGAGAGAGACTGCGAGAGAGAGAGACTGCGAGAGAGAGAGACTGCGAGAGAGAGAGACTGCGAGAGAGAGAGACTGCGAGAGAGAGAGACTGCGAGAGAGGGAGACTGCGAGAGAGAGAGACTGCGAGAGAGAGAGACTGCGAGAGAGAGAGACTGCGAGAGAGAGAGACTGCGAGAGAGAGAGACTGCGAGAGAGAGAGACTGCGAGAGAGAGAGACTGCGTGAGAGAGAGACTGCGAGAGGGAGAGACTGCGAGAGGGAGAGAGACTGCGAGAGGGAGAGAGACTGCGAGAGGGAGAGAGACTGCGCGAGGGAGAGAGACTGCGAGAGGGAGAGAGACTGCGAGAGGGAGAGAGACTGCGAGAGGGAGAGAGACTGCGAGAGGGAGAGAGACTGCGAGATGGAGAGAGACTGCGAGAGGGAGAGAGACTGCGAGAGGGAGAGAGACTGCGAGAGGGAGAGAGACTGCGAGAGGGAGAGAGACTGCGAGAGGGAGAGAGACTGCGAGAGGGATAGAGACTGCGAGAGGGAGAGAGACTGCGAGAGGGAGAGAGACTGCGAGAGGGAGAGAGACTGCGAGAGGGAGAGAGACTGCGAGAGGGAGAGAGACTGCGAGAGGGAGAGAGACTGCGAGAGGGAGACAGACTGCGAGAGGGAGACAGACTGCGAGAGGGAGACAGACTGCGAGAGGGAGACAGACTGCGAGAGGGAGACAGACTGCGAGAGGGAGACAGACTGCGAGAGGGAGACAGACTGCGAGAGGGAGACAGACTGCGAGAGGGAGACAGACTGCGAGAGGGAGACAGACTGCGAGAGGGAGACAGACTGCGAGAGGGAGACAGACTGCGAGAGGGAGAGAGACTGCGAGAGAGAGAGACTGCGAGAGAGAGAGAGACAGGGAGAGAGAGAGACAGGGAGAGAGAGAGACTGCGAGAGAGAGAGAGACTGCGAAAGAGAGAGACTGCGAGAGAGAGAGACTGCGAGAGAGAGAGACTGCGAGAGAGAGAGACTGCGAGAGAGAGAGACTGCGAGAGAGAGAGACTGCGAGAGAGAGAGACTGCGAGAGGGAGAGACTGCGAGAGGGAGAGACTGCGAGAGAGACTGCGAGAGGGAGAGACTGCGAGAGAGAGAGAGACTGCGACAGAGAGAGACTGCGTGGGAGAGAGACTGCGAGAGAGAGAGAGACTGCGAGAGAGAGAGAGACTGCGAGAGAGAGAAAGACTGCGAGAGGGAGAGACTGCGAGAGGGAGAGACTGCGAGAGGGAGAGACTGCGAGAGGGAGAGACTGCGAGAGGGAGAGACTGCGAGAGGGAGAGACTGCGAGAGGGAGAGACTGCGAGAGGGAGAGACTGCGAGAGGGAGAGACTGCGAGAGGGAGAGACTGAGAGAGAGAGACTGCGAAAGGGAGAGACTGCGAGAGAGAGAGAGGCTGCGAGAGAGAGAGAGGCTGCCAGAGGGGGGAGACCGCGAGAGAGAGAGAGACTGCGATAGAGAGAGACTGCGAGAGGGAGAGACTTCGAGAGTGAGAGACTGCGAGAGGGAGACAGACTGCCAGAGGGAGACAGACAGCCAGAGGGAGACAGACTGCGAGAGGGAGACAGACTGCCAGAGGGAGACAGACTGCGAGAGGGAGGCAGACTGCGAGAGGTAGACAGACTGCGAGAGGGAGACAGACTGCGAGAGGGAGACAGACTGCGAGAGGGAGACAGACTGCGAGAGGGAGACCGACTGCGAGAGGGAGACCGACTGCGAGAGGGAGACCGACTGCGAGAGGGAGACAGACTGCGAGAGGGAGACAGACTGCGAGAGGGAGACAGACTGCGAGAGGGAGACAGACTGCGAGAGGGAGAGAGACTGCGAGAGAGAGAGACTGCGAGAGAGAGAGACTGCGAGAGAGAGAGACTTCGAGAGAGAGAGACTGCGAGAGAGAGAGACTGCGAGAGAGAGAGACTGCGAGAAAGAGAGACTGCGAGAGAGGGAGACTGCGAGAGAGAGAGACTGCGAGAGAGAGAGACTGCGAGAGAGAGAGACTGCGAGAGAGACTGCGAGAGAGAGAGACTGCGAGAGAGAGAGACTGCGTGAGAGAGAGACTGCGAGAGGGAGAGACTGCGAGAGGGAGAGAGACTGCGAGAGGGAGAGAGACTGCGAGAGGGAGAGAGACTGCGAGAGGGAGAGAGACTGCGCGAGGGAGAGAGACTGCGAGAGGGAGAGAGACTGCGAGAGGGAGAGAGACTGCGAGAGGGAGAGAGACTGCGAGAGGGAGAGAGACTGCGAGATGGAGAGAGACTGCGAGAGGGAGAGAGACTGCGAGAGGGAGAGAGACTGCGAGAGGGAGAGAGACTGCGAGAGGGAGAGAGACTGCGAGAGGGAGAGAGACTGCGAGAGGGAGAGAGACTGCGAGAGGGAGAGAGACTGCGAGAGGGAGAGAGACTGCGAGAGGGAGAGAGACTGCGAGAGGGAGAGAGACTGCGAGAGGGAGAGAGACTGCGAGAGGGAGAGAGACTGCGAGAGGGAGAGAGACTGCGAGAGAGAGAGAGACAGCGAGAGAGAGAGAGACAGCGAGAGAGAGAGACAGGGAGAGAGAGAGACTGCGAGAGAGAGAGACTGCGACAGAGAGAGACTGCGAGAGAGAGAGACTGCGAGAGAGAGAGACTGCGAGAGAGAGAGACTGCGAGAGAGAGAGACTGCGAGAGAGAGAGACTGCGAGAGAGAGAGACTGCGAGAGGGAGAGAGACTGCGAGAGGGAGAGAGACTGCGAGAGAGAGACAGACTGCGAGAGGTAGAGAGACTGAGTGAGGGAGAGACTGCGAGAGGGAGAGAGACTGCGAGAGGGACAGACTGCGAGAGAGAGAGAGACTGCGAGAGGGAGAGAGACTGCGAGAGGGAGAGACTGCGAGAGAGAGAGAGACTGCGAGAGGGAGAGACACTGCGAGAGGGACTGACTGCGACAGAGAGAGACTGCGTGGGAGAGAGACTGCGAGAGAGAGAGAGACTGCGAGAGAGCGAGAGACTGCGAGAGAGAGAGAGACTGCGAGAGAGAGAAAGACTGCGAGAGCGCGAAAGACTGCGAGAGGGAGAGACTGCGAGAGGGAGAGACTGCGAGAGGGAGAGACTGCGAGAGGGAGAGACTGCGAGAGGGAGAGACTGCGAGAGGGAGAGACTGCGAGAGGGAGAGACAGCGAGAGGGAGAGACCGCGAGAGGGAGAGACTGCGAGAGGGAGAGACTGCGCGAGGGAGAGACTGCGCGAGGGAGAGACTGCGAGAGGGAGAGACTGCGAGAGGGAGAGACTGCGAGAGGGAGAGACTGCGAGAGGGAGAGACTGCGAGAGGGAGAGACTGCGAGAGGGAGAGAGTGCGAGAGGGAGAGACTGCGAGAGGGAGAGAGTGCGAGAGGGAGAGAGACTGCGAGAGGGAGACAGACTGCGAGAGGGAGACAGACTGCGAGAGGGAGACAGACTGCGAGAGGGAGACAGACTGCGAGAGGGAGACAGACTGCGAGAGGGAGACAGACTGCGAGAGGGAGACAGACTGCGAGAGGGAGACAGACTGCGAGAGGGAGACAGACTGCGAGAGGGAGACAGACTGCGAGAGGGAGACAGACTGCGAGAGGGAGACAGACTGCGAGAGGGAGACAGACTGCGAGAGGGAGACAGACTGCCAGAGGGAGACAGACAGCCAGAGGGAGACAGACTGCCAGAGGGAGACAGACTGCCAGAGGGAGACAGACTGCGAGAGGGAGGCAGACTGCGAGAGGTAGACAGACTGCGAGAGGGAGACAGACTGCGAGAGGGAGACAGACTGCGAGAGGGAGACCGACTGCGAGAGGGAGACCGACTGCGAGAGGGAGACCGACTGCGAGAGGGAGACCGACTGCGAGAGGGAGACCGACTGCGAGAGGGAGACAGACTGCGAGAGGGAGACAGACTGCGAGAGGGAGACAGACTGCGAGAGGGAGACAGACTGCGAGAGGGAGACAGACTGCGAGAGGGAGAGAGACTGCGAGAGAGAGAGACTGCGAGAGAGAGAGACTGCGAGAGAGAGAGACTGCGAGAGAGAGAGACTGCGAGAGAGAGAGACTGCGAGAGAGAGAGACTGCGAGAGAGGGAGACTGCGAGAGAGAGAGACTGCGAGAGAGAGAGACTGCGAGAGAGAGAGACTGCGAGAGAGAGAGACTGCGAGGGAGAGAGACTGCGTGAGAGAGAGACTGCGAGAGGGAGAGACTGCGAGAGGGAGGGAGACTGCGAGAGGGAGAGAGACTGCGAGAGGGAGAGAGACTGCGCGAGGGAGAGAGACTGCGAGAGGGAGAGAGACTGCGAGAGGGAGAGAGACTGCGAGAGGGAGAGAGACTGCGAGAGGGAGAGAGACTGCGAGATGGAGAGAGACTGCAAGAGGGAGAGAGACTGCGAGAGGGAGAGAGACTGCGAGAGGGAGAGAGACTGCGAGAGGGAGAGAGACTGCGAGAGGGAGAGAGACTGCGAGAGGGAGAGAGACTGCGAGAGGGAGAGAGACTGCGAGAGGGAGAGAGACTGCGAGAGGGAGAGAGACTGCGAGAGGGAGAGAGACTGCGAGAGGGAGAGAGACTGCGAGAGGGAGACAGACTGCGAGAGGGAGACAGACTGCGAGAGGGAGACAGACTGCGAGAGGGAGACAGACTGCGAGAGGGAGACAGACTGCGAGAGGGAGACAGACTGCGAGAGGGAGACAGACTGCGAGAGGGAGACAGACTGCGAGAGGGAGACAGACTGCGAGAGGGAGACAGACTGCGAGAGGGAGACAGACTGCGAGAGGGAGACAGACTGCGAGAGGGAGAGAGACTGCGAGAGAGAGAGACTGCGAGAGAGAGAGAGACAGGGAGAGAGAGAGACAGGGAGAGAGAGAGACTGCGAGAGAGAGAGAGACTGCGAAAGAGAGAGACTACGAGAGAGAGAGACTGCGAGAGAGAGAGACTGCGAGAGAGAGAGACTGCGAGAGAGAGAGACTGCGAGAGAGAGAGACTGCGAGAGAGAGAGACTGCGAGAGAGAGAGACTGCGAGAGAGAGAGACTGCGAGAGAGAGAGACTGCGAGAGAGAGAGACTGCGAGAGAGAGAGACTGCGAGAGGGAGAGACTGCGAGAGGGAGAGACTGCGAGAGAGACTGCGAGAGGGAGAGACTGCGAGAGAGAGAGAGACTGCGAGAGGGAGAGAGACTGCGAGAGGGAGAGACTGCGACAGAGAGAGACTGCGTGGGAGAGAGACTGCGAGAGAGAGACTGCGAGAGAGAGAGAGACTGCGAGAGAGAGAAAGACTGCGAGAGGGAGAGACTGCGAGAGGGAGAGACTGCGAGAGGGAGAGACTGCGAGAGGGAGAGACTGCGAGAGGGAGAGACTGCGAGAGGGAGAGACTGCGAGAGGGAGAGACTGCGAGAGGGAGAGACTGCGAGAGGGAGAGACTGCGAGAGGGAGAGACTGAGAGAGAGAGACTGCGAAAGGGAGAGACTGCGAGAGAGAGAGAGGCTGCGAGAGAGAGAGAGGCTGCCAGAGGGGGGAGACCGCGAGAGAGAGAGAGACTGCGATAGAGAGAGACTGCGAGAGGGAGAGACTTCGAGAGTGAGAGACTGCGAGAGGGAGAGACTGCAGAGGGAGAGAGACTGCGAGACAGACGGCGAGAGAGAGAGACTGCGAGAGAGAGAGAGACTGCGAGAGGGAGAGAGACTGCGAGAGAGAGAGAGGCTGCGAGAGAGAGAGAGGCTGCGAGAGGGGGGAGACCGCGAGAGAGAGAGAGACTGCGATAGAGAGAGACTGCGAGAGGGAGAGACTTCGAGAGTGAGAGACTGCGAGAGGGAGAGACTGCGAGAGGGAGAGACTGCGAGAGAGGGAGACTGCGAGAGAGAGAGAGACTGCGAGAGAGAGAGAGACTGCGAGAGAGAGAGAGACTGCGAGAGAGAGAGAGACTGCGAGAGAGAGAGACTGCGAGAGAAAGAGACTGCGAGAGAGAGAGACTGCGAGAGAGAGAGACTGCGAGAGAGAGAGACTGCGAGAGAGAGAGACTGCGAGAGGGAGAGAGACTGCGAGAGGGAGAGAGACTGCGAGAGAGACACAGACTGCGAGAGGTGGAGAGACTGAGTGAGGGTGAGACTGCGAGAGGGAGAGAGACTGCGAGAGGGACAGACTGCGAGAGAGAGAGAGACTGCGAGAGGGAGAGAGACTGCGAGAGGGAGAGACTGCGAGAGAGAGAGAGACTGCGAGAGGGAGAGAGACTGCGAGAGGGACTGACTGCGACAGAGAGAGACTGCGTGGGGGAGAGACTGCGAGAGAGAGAGAGACTGCGAGAGAGAGAGAGACTGCGAGAGAGAGAAAGACTGCGAGAGCGAGAAAGACTGCGAGAGGGAGAGACTGCGAGAGGGAGAGACTGCGAGAGGGAGAGACTGCGAGAGGGAGAGACTGCGAGAGGGAGAGACTGCGAGAGGGAGAGACTGCGAGAGGGAGAGACTGCGAGAGGGAGAGACTGCGAGAGGGAGAGACTGCGAGAGGGAGAGACTGCGAGAGGGAGAGACTGCGAGAGGGAAAGACTGCGAGAGGGAGAGAGTGCGAGAGGGAGAGACTGCGACAGGGAGAGACTGCGACAGGGAGAGAGTGCGAGAGGGAGAGACTGCGAGAGGGAGAGACTGCGAGAGGGAGAGACTGCGAGAGGGAGAGACTGCGAGAGGGAGAGACTGCGAGAGGAAGAGACTGCGAGAGGGAGAGACTGCGAGAGGGAGAGACTGCGAGAGGGAGAGACTGCGAGAGGGAGAGACTGCGAGAGGGAGAGACTGCGAGAGGGAGAGACTGCGAGAGGGAGAGACTGCGAGAGGGAGTGACTGCGAGAGGGAGTGACTGCGAGAGGGAGAGACTGCGAGAGGGAGAGACTGCGAGAGGGAGAGACTGCGAGAGGGAGAGTCTGCGAGAGGGAGAGACTGCGAGAGGGAGAGACTGCGAGAGGGAGAGACGGCGAGAGGGAGAGACTGCGAGAGGGAGAGACTGCGAGAGGGAGAGGCTGCGAGAGGGAGAGGCTGCGAGAGGGAGAGACTGCGAGAGGGAGAGACTGCGAGAGGGAGAGACTGCGAGAGGGAGAGACTGCGAGAGGGAGAGACTGCGAGAGGGAGAGACTGCGAGAGGGAGAGACTGCGAGAGGGAGAGACTGCGAGAGGGAGAGACTGCGAGAGGGAGAGACTGCGAGAGGGAGAGACTGCGAGAGGGAGAGACGGCGAGAGGGAGAGACTGCGAGAGGGAGAGACTGCGAGAGAGAGACTGCGAGAGAGAGAGACTGCGAGAGAGAGAGACTGCGAGAGGGAGAGAGACTGCGAGAGAGAGACAGACTGCGAGAGGGAGAGAGACCGCGAGAGGCAGAGTGACTGAGTGAGGGAGAGACTGCGAGAGAGAGAGAGAGACTGCGAGAGGGCGAGAGACTGCGAGAGGGCGAGAGACTGCGAGAGGGCGAGAGACTGCGAGAGGGCGAGAGACTGCGAGAGGGCCAGAGACTGCGAGAGGGCCAGAGACTGCGAGAGGGCCAGAGACTGCGAGAGGGCCAGAGACTGCGAGAGGGCCAGAGACTGCGAGAGGGCCAGAGACTGCGAGAGGGCCAGAGACTGCGAGAGGGCCAGAGACTGCGAGAGGGCCAGAGACTGCGAGAGGGCGAGAGACTGCGAGAGGGCGAGAGACTGCGAGAGGGAGAGAGACTGCGAGAGGGAGAGAGACTGCGAGAGGGAGAGAGACTGCGAGAGGGAGAGAGACTGCGAGAGGGAGAGAGACTGCGAGAGGGAGAGAGACTGCGAGAGGGAGAGAGACTGCGAGAGGGAGAGAGACTGCGAGAGGGAGAGAGACTGCGAGAGGGAGAGAGACTGCGAGAGGGAGAGAGACTGCGAGAGGGAGAGAGACTGCGAGAGGGAGAGAGACTGCGAGAGGGAGAGAGACTGCGAGAGGGAGAGAGACTGCGAGAGGGAGAGAGACTGCGAGAGGGAGAGAGACTGCGAGAGGGAGAGAGACTGCGAGAGGGAGAGAGACTGCGAGAGGGAGACAGACTGCGAGAGGGAGACAGACTGCGAGAGGGAGACAGACTGCGAGAGGGAGACAGACTGCGAGAGGGAGACAGACTGCGAGAGGGAGACAGACTGCGAGAGGGAGACAGACTGCGAGAGGGAGACAGACTGCGAGAGGGAGACAGACTGCGACAGGGAGACAGACTGCGAGAGGGAGACAGACTGCGAGAGGGAGACAGACTGCGAGAGGGAGACAGACTGCGAGAGGGAGACAGACTGCGAGAGGGAGACAGACTGCGAGAGGGAGACAGACTGCGAGAGGGAGACAGACTGCGAGAGGGAGACAGACTGCGAGAGGGAGACAGACTGCGATAGGGAGAGAGACTGCGAGAGAGAGAGACTGCGAGAGAGAGAGAGACAGCGAGAGAGAGAGAGACAGCGAGAGAGAGAGACAGGGAGAGAGAGAGACTGCGAGAGAGAGAGACTGCGAAAGAGAGAGACTGCGAGAGAGAGAGACTGCGAGAGAGAGAGACTGCGAGAGAGAGAGACTGCGAGAGAGAGAGACTGCGAGAGAGAGAGACTGCGAGAGGGAGAGAGACTGCGAGAGGGAGAGAGACTGCGAGAGAGAGACAGACTGCGAGAGGTAGAGAGACTGAGTGAGGGAGAGACTGCGAGAGGGAGAGAGACTGCGAGAGGGACAGACTGCGAGAGAGAGAGAGACTGCGAGAGGGAGAGAGACTGCGAGAGGGAGAGACTGCGAGAGAGAGAGAGACTGCGAGAGGGAGAGAGACTGCGAGAGGGACTGACTGCGACAGAGAGAGACTGCGTGGGAGAGAGACTGCGAGAGAGAGAGACTGCGAGAGAGCGAGAGACTGCGAGAGAGAGAGAGACTGCGAGAGAGAGAAAGACTGCGAGAGCGAGAAAGACTGCGAGAGGGAGAGACTGCGAGAGGGAGAGACTGCGAGAGGGAGAGACTGCGAGAGGGAGAGACTGCGAGAGGGAGAGACTGCGAGAGGGAGAGACTGCGAGAGGGAGAGACTGCGAGAGGGAGAGACCGCGAGAGGGAGAGACCGCGAGAGGGAGAGACCGCGCGAGGGAGAGACTGCGCGAGGGAGAGACTGCGCGAGGGAGAGACTGCGAGAGGGAGAGACTGCGAGAGGGAGAGACTGCGAGAGGGAGAGACTGCGAGAGGGAGAGACTGCGAGAGGGAGAGACTTCGAGAGGGAGAGACTTCGAGAGGGAGAGACTGCGAGAGGGAGAGACTGCGAGAGGGAGAGACTGCGAGAGGGAGAGACTGCGAGAGGGAGAGACTGCGAGAGGGAGAGAGTGCGAGAGGCAGAGAGACTGCGAGAGGGAGAGAGACTGCGAGAGGGAGAGAGACTGCGAGAGGGAGAGAGACTGCGAGAGGGAGAGAGACTGCGAGAGGGAGACAGACTGCGAGAGGGAGACAGACTGCGAGAGGGAGACAGACTGCGAGAGGGAGACAGACTGCGAGAGGGAGACAGACTGCGAGAGGGAGACAGACTGCGAGAGGGAGACAGACTGCGAGAGGGAGACAGACTGCGAGAGGGAGACAGACTGCGAGAGGGAGACAGACTGCGAGAGGGAGACAGACTGCGAGAGGGAGACAGACTGCGAGAGGGAGACAGACTGCGAGAGGGAGACAGACTGCGAGAGGGAGACAGACTGCGAGAGGGAGACAGACTGCGAGAGGGAGACAGACTGCGAGAGGGAGACAGACTGCGAGAGGGAGAGAGACTGCGAGAGAGAGAGAGACAGCGAGAGAGAGAGACAGGGAGAGAGACTGCGAGAGAGAGAGAGAGACTGCGAGAGAGAGAGACTGCGAGAGAGAGAGACTGCGAGAGAGAGAGACTGCGAGAGAGAGAGACTGCGACAGAGAGAGACTGCGAGAGAGAGAGACTGCGAGAGAGAGAGACTGCGAGAGAGAGAGACTGCGAGAGAGAGAGACTGCGAGAGAGAGAGACTGCGAGAGGGAGAGACTGCGAGAGGGAGAGACTGCGAGAGAGACTGCGAGAGAGAGAGACTGCGAAAGAGAGAGACTGCGAGAGAGAGAGACTGCGAGAGGGAGAGACTGCGAGAGAGAGAGAGACTGCGAGAGGGAGAGAGACTGCGAGAGGGAGAGACTGCGACAGAGAGAGACTGCGTGGGAGAGAGACTGCGAGAGAGAGAGAGACTGCGAGAGAGAGAGAGACTGCGAGAGAGAGAAAGACTGCGAGAGGGAGAGACTGCGAGAGGGAGAGACTGCGAGAGGGAGAGACTGCGAGAGGGAGAGACTGCGAGAGGGAGAGACTGCGAGAGGGAGAGACTGCGAGAGGGAGAGACTGCGAGAGGGAGAGACTGCGAGAGGGAGAGACTGCGAGAGGGAGAGACTGCGAGAGGGAGAGACTGTGAGAGAGAGACTGCGAAGGGGAGAGACTGCGAGAGGGACAGACTGCGAGACAGAGAGAGACTGCGAGAGGGAGAGAGACTGCGAGAGAGACAGAGGCTGCGAGAGAGAGAGAGGCTGCGAGAGGGGGGAGACCGCGAGAGAGTGAGAGACTGCGAGAGGGAGAGACTGCAGAGGGAGAGAGACTGCGAGACAGACGGCGAGAGAGAGAGACTGCGAGAGAGAGAGAGACTGCGAGAGGGAGAGACTGCGAGAGGGAGAGACTGCGAGAGAGGGAGACTGCGAGAGAGAGAGAGACTGCGAGAGAGAGAGAGACTGCGAGAGAGAGAGAGACTGCGAGAGAGAGAGAGAGACTGCGAGAGAGAGAGACTGCGAGAGAAAGAGACTGCGAGAGAGAGAGACTGCGAGAGAGAGAGACTGTGAGAGAGAGAGACTGCGAGAGAGAGAGACTGCGAGAGGGAGAGAGACTGCGAGAGGGAGAGAGACTGCGAGAGAGAGACAGACTGCGAGAGGGAGAGAGACTGCGAGAGGGAGACAGACTGCGAGAGGGAGACAGACTGCGAGAGGGAGACAGACTGCGAGAGGGAGACAGACTGCGAGAGGGAGACAGACTGCGAGAGGGAGACAGACTGCGAGAGGGAGACAGACTGCGAGAGGGAGACAGACTGCGAGAGGGAGACAGACTGCGAGAGGGAGACAGACTGCGAGAGGGAGACAGACTGCGAGAGGGAGACAGACTGCGAGAGGGAGACAGACTGCGAGAGGGAGACAGACTGCGAGAGGGAGACAGACTGCGAGAGGGAGACAGACTGCGAGAGGGAGACAGACTGCGAGAGGGAGACAGACTGCGAGAGGGAGACAGACTGCGAGAGGGAGAGAGACTGCGAGAGAGAGAGAGACTGCGAGAGAGAGAGAGACTGCGAGAGAGAGAAAGACTGCGAGAGCGAGAAAGACTGCGAGAGGGAGAGACTGCGAGAGGGAGAGACTGCGAGAGGGAGAGACTGCGAGAGGGAGAGACTGCGAGAGGGAGAGACTGCGAGAGGGAGAGACTGCGAGAGGGAGAGACTGCGAGAGGGAGAGACTGCGAGAGGGAGAGACTGCGAGAGGGAGAGACTGCGACAGGGAGAGAGTGCGAGAGGGAGAGACTGCGAGAGGGAGAGACTGCGAGAGGGAGAGACTGCGAGAGGGAGAGACTGCGAGAGGGAGAGACTGCGAGAGGAAGAGACTGCGAGAGGGAGAGACTGCGAGAGGGAGAGACTGCGAGAGGGAGAGACTGCGAGAGAGAGAGACTGCGAGAGAGAGAGACTGCGAGAGAGAGAGACTGCGAGAGAGAGAGACTGCGAGAGGGAGAGAGACTGCGAGAGGGAGAGAGACTGCGAGAGAGAGACAGACTGCGAGAGGTAGAGAGACTGAGTGAGGGAGAGACTGCGAGAGGGAGAGAGACTGCGAGAGGGACAGACTGCGAGAGAGAGAGAGACTGCGAGAGGGAGAGAGACTGCGAGAGGGAGAGACTGCGAGAGAGAGAGAGACTGCGAGAGGGAGAGAGACTGCGAGAGGGACTGACTGCGACAGAGAGAGACTGCGTGGGAGAGAGACTGCGAGAGAGAGAGAGACTGCGAGAGAGCGAGAGACTGCGAGAGAGAGAGAGACTGCGAGAGAGAGAAAGACTGCGAGAGCGCGAAAGACTGCGAGAGGGAGAGACTGCGAGAGGGAGAGACTGCGAGAGGGAGAGACTGCGAGAGGGAGAGACTGCGAGAGGGAGAGACTGCGAGAGGGAGAGACTGCGAGAGGGAGAGACAGCGAGAGGGAGAGACCGCGAGAGGGAGAGACTGCGCGAGGGAGAGACTGCGCGAGGGAGAGACTGCGAGAGGGAGAGACTGCGAGAGGGAGAGACTGCGAGAGGGAGAGACTGCGAGAGGGAGAGACTGCGAGAGGGAGAGAGTGCGAGAGGGAGAGACTGCGAGAGGGAGAGAGTGCGAGAGGGAGAGAGACTGCGAGAGGGAGAGAGACTGCGAGAGGGAGACAGACTGCCAGAGGGAGACAGACTGCGAGAGGGAGGCAGACTGCGAGAGGGAGACAGACTGCGAGAGGGAGACAGACTGCGAGAGGGAGACAGACTGCGAGAGGGAGACAGACTGCGAGGGGGAGACAGACTGCGAGAGGGAGACAGACTGCGAGAGGGAGACCGACTGCGAGAGGGAGACCGACTGCGAGAGGGAGACAGACTGCGAGAGGGAGACAGACTGCGAGAGGGAGACAGACTGCGAGAGGGAGAGAGACTGCGAGAGAGAGAGAGACTGCGAGAGAGAGAGAGACTGCGAGAGAGAGAAAGACTGCGAGAGCGAGAAAGACTGCGAGAGGGAGAGACTGCGAGAGGGAGAGACTGCGAGAGGGAGAGACTGCGAGAGGGAGAGACTGCGAGAGGGAGAGACTGCGAGAGGGAGAGACTGCGAGAGGGAGAGACTGCGAGAGGGAGAGACTGCGAGAGGGAGAGACTGCGAGAGGGAGAGACTGCGACAGGGAGAGAGTGCGAGAGGGAGAGACTGCGAGAGGGAGAGACTGCGAGAGGGAGAGACTGCGAGAGGGAGAGACTGCGAGAGGGAGAGACTGCGAGAGGAAGAGACTGCGAGAGGGAGAGACTGCGAGAGGGAGAGACTGCGAGAGGGAGAGACTGCGAGAGAGAGAGACTGCGAGAGAGAGAGACTGCGAGAGAGAGAGACTGCGAGAGAGAGAGACTGCGAGAGGGAGAGAGACTGCGAGAGGGAGAGAGACTGCGAGAGAGAGACAGACTGCGAGAGGTAGAGAGACTGAGTGAGGGAGAGACTGCGAGAGGGAGAGAGACTGCGAGAGGGACAGACTGCGAGAGAGAGAGAGACTGCGAGAGGGAGAGAGACTGCGAGAGGGAGAGACTGCGAGAGAGAGAGAGACTGCGAGAGGGAGAGAGACTGCGAGAGGGACTGACTGCGACAGAGAGAGACTGCGTGGGAGAGAGACTGCGAGAGAGAGAGAGACTGCGAGAGAGCGAGAGACTGCGAGAGAGAGAGAGACTGCGAGAGAGAGAAAGACTGCGAGAGCGCGAAAGACTGCGAGAGGGAGAGACTGCGAGAGGGAGAGACTGCGAGAGGGAGAGACTGCGAGAGGGAGAGACTGCGAGAGGGAGAGACTGCGAGAGGGAGAGACTGCGAGAGGGAGAGACAGCGAGAGGGAGAGACCGCGCGAGGGAGAGACTGCGCGAGGGAGAGACTGCGAGAGGGAGAGACTGCGAGAGGGAGAGACTGCGAGAGGGAGAGACTGCGAGAGGGAGAGACTGCGAGAGGGAGAGAGTGCGAGAGGGAGAGACTGCGAGAGGGAGAGAGTGCGAGAGGGAGAGAGACTGCGAGAGGGAGACAGACTGCGAGAGGGAGACAGACTGCGAGAGGGAGACAGACTGCGAGAGGGAGACAGACTGCGAGAGGGAGACAGACTGCGAGAGGGAGACAGACTGCGAGAGGGAGACAGACTGCGAGAGGGAGACAGACTGCGAGAGGGAGACAGACTGCGAGAGGGAGACAGACTGCGAGAGGGAGACAGACTGCGAGAGGGAGACAGACTGCGAGAGGGAGACAGACTGCCAGAGGGAGACAGACAGCCAGAGGGAGACAGACTGCGAGAGGGAGACAGACTGCCAGAGGGAGACAGACTGCGAGAGGGAGGCAGACTGCGAGAGGTAGACAGACTGCGAGAGGGAGACAGACTGCGAGAGGGAGACAGACTGCGAGAGGGAGACAGACTGCGAGAGGGAGACCGACTGCGAGAGGGAGACCGACTGCGAGAGGGAGACCGACTGCGAGAGGGAGACCGACTGCGAGAGGGAGACAGACTGCGAGAGGGAGACAGACTGCGAGAGGGAGACAGACTGCGAGAGGGAGACAGACTGCGAGAGGGAGAGAGACTGCGAGAGAGAGAGACTGCGAGAGAGAGAGACTGCGAGAGAGAGAGACTGCGAGAGAGAGAGACTGCGAGAGAGAGAGACTGCGAGAGAGAGAGACTGCGAGAGAGGGAGACTGCGAGAGAGAGAGACTGCGAGAGAGAGAGACTGCGAGAGAGAGAGACTGCGAGAGAGAGAGACTGCGAGAGAGAGAGACTGCGAGAGAGAGAGACTGCGTGAGAGAGAGACTGCGAGAGGGAGAGACTGCGAGAGGGAGAGAGACTGCGAGAGGGAGAGAGACTGCGAGAGGGAGAGAGACTGCGAGAGGGAGAGAGACTGCGCGAGGGAGAGAGACTGCGAGAGGGAGAGAGACTGCGAGAGGGAGAGAGACTGCGAGAGGGAGAGAGACTGCGAGAGGGAGAGAGACTGCGAGATGGAGAGAGACTGCGAGAGGGAGAGAGACTGCGAGAGGGAGAGAGACTGCGAGAGGGAGAGAGACTGCGAGAGGGAGAGAGACTGCGAGAGGGAGAGAGACTGCGAGAGGGAGAGAGACTGCGAGAGGGAGAGAGACTGCGAGAGGGAGAGAGACTGCGAGAGGGAGAGAGACTGCGAGAGGGAGACAGACTGCGAGAGGGAGACAGACTGCGAGAGGGAGACAGACTGCGAGAGGGAGACAGACTGCGAGAGGGAGACAGACTGCGAGAGGGAGACAGACTGCGAGAGGGAGACAGACTGCGAGAGGGAGACAGACTGCGAGAGGGAGACAGACTGCGAGAGGGAGACAGACTGCGAGAGGGAGACAGACTGCGAGAGGGAGAGAGACTGCGAGAGAGAGAGACTGCGAGAGAGAGAGAGACAGGGAGAGAGAGAGACAGGGAGAGAGAGAGACTGCGAGAGAGAGAGAGACTGCGAAAGAGAGAGACTACGAGAGAGAGAGACTGCGAGAGAGAGAGACTGCGAGAGAGAGAGACTGCGAGAGAGAGAGACTGCGAGAGAGAGAGACTGCGAGAGAGAGAGACTGCGAGAGAGAGAGACTGCGAGAGAGAGAGACTGCGAGAGAGAGAGACTGCGAGAGAGAGAGACTGCGAGAGAGAGAGACTGCGAGAGAGAGAGACTGCGAGAGGGAGAGACTGCGAGAGGGAGAGACTGCGAGAGAGACTGCGAGAGGGAGAGACTGCGAGAGAGAGAGAGACTGCGAGAGGGAGAGAGACTGCGAGAGGGAGAGACTGCGACAGAGAGAGACTGCGTGGGAGAGAGACTGCGAGAGAGAGAGAGACTGCGAGAGAGAGAGAGACTGCGAGAGAGAGAAAGACTGCGAGAGGGAGAGACTGCGAGAGGGAGAGACTGCGAGAGGGAGAGACTGCGAGAGGGAGAGACTGCGAGAGGGAGAGACTGCGAGAGGGAGAGACTGCGAGAGGGAGAGACTGCGAGAGGGAGAGACTGCGAGAGGGAGAGACTGCGAGAGGGAGAGACTGAGAGAGAGAGACTGCGAAAGGGAGAGACTGCGAGAGAGAGAGAGGCTGCGAGAGAGAGAGAGGCTGCCAGAGGGGGGAGACCGCGAGAGAGAGAGAGACTGCGATAGAGAGAGACTGCGAGAGGGAGAGACTTCGAGAGTGAGAGACTGCGAGAGGGAGAGACTGCAGAGGGAGAGAGACTGCGAGACAGACGGCGAGAGAGAGAGACTGCGAGAGAGAGAGAGACTGCGAGAGGGAGAGAGACTGCGAGAGAGAGAGAGGCTGCGAGAGAGAGAGAGGCTGCGAGAGGGGGGAGACCGCGAGAGAGAGAGAGACTGCGATAGAGAGAGACTGCGAGAGGGAGAGACTTCGAGAGTGAGAGACTGCGAGAGGGAGAGACTGCAGAGGGAGAGAGACTGCGAGACAGACGGCGAGAGAGAGAGACTGCGAGAGAGAGAGAGACTGCGAGAGGGAGAGACTGCGAGAGGGAGAGACTGCGAGAGAGGGAGACTGCGAGAGAGAGAGAGACTGCGAGAGAGAGAGAGACTGCGAGAGAGAGAGAGACTGCGAGAGAGAGAGAGACTGCGAGAGAGAGAGACTGCGAGAGAAAGAGACTGCGAGAGAGAGAGACTGCGAGAGAGAGAGACTGCGAGAGAGAGAGACTGCGAGAGAGAGAGACTGCGAGAGGGAGAGAGACTGCGAGAGGGAGAGAGACTGCGAGAGAGACACAGACTGCGAGAGGTGGAGAGACTGAGTGAGGGTGAGACTGCGAGAGGGAGAGAGACTGCGAGAGGGACAGACTGCGAGAGAGAGAGAGACTGCGAGAGGGAGAGAGACTGCGAGAGGGAGAGACTGCGAGAGAGAGAGAGACTGCGAGAGGGAGAGAGACTGCGAGAGGGACTGACTGCGACAGAGAGAGACTGCGTGGGGGAGAGACTGCGAGAGAGAGAGAGACTGCGAGAGAGAGAGAGACTGCGAGAGAGAGAGAGACTGCGAGAGAGAGAAAGACTGCGAGAGCGAGAAAGACTGCGAGAGGGAGAGACTGCGAGAGGGAGAGGCTGCGAGAGGGAGAGGCTGCGAGAGGGAGAGACTGCGAGAGGGAGAGACTGCGAGAGGGAGAGACTGCGAGAGGGAGAGACTGCGAGAGGGAGAGACTGCGAGAGGGAGAGACTGCGAGAGGGAGAGACTGCGAGAGGGAGAGACGGCGAGAGGGAGAGACTGCGAGAGGGAGAGACTGCGAGAGAGAGACTGCGAGAGAGAGAGACTGCGAGAGAGAGAGACTGCGAGAGGGAGAGAGACTGCGAGAGAGAGACAGACTGCGAGAGGGAGAGAGACCGCGAGAGGCAGAGTGACTGAGTGAGGGAGAGACTGCGAGAGAGAGAGAGAGACTGCGAGAGGGCGAGAGACTGCGAGAGGGCGAGAGACTGCGAGAGGGCCAGAGACTGCGAGAGGGCCAGAGACTGCGAGAGGGCCAGAGACTGCGAGAGGGCCAGAGACTGCGAGAGGGCCAGAGACTGCGAGAGGGCCAGAGACTGCGAGAGGGCCAGAGACTGCGAGAGGGCCAGAGACTGCGAGAGGGCGAGAGACTGCGAGAGGGCGAGAGACTGCGAGAGGGAGAGAGACTGCGAGAGGGAGAGAGACTGCGAGAGGGAGAGAGACTGCGAGAGGGAGAGAGACTGCGAGAGGGAGAGAGACTGCGAGAGGGAGAGAGACTGCGAGAGGGAGAGAGACTGCGAGAGGGAGAGAGACTGCGAGAGGGAGAGAGACTGCGAGAGGGAGAGAGACTGCGAGAGGGAGAGAGACTGCGAGAGGGAGAGAGACTGCGAGAGGGAGAGAGACTGCGAGAGGGAGAGAGACTGCGAGAGGGAGAGAGACTGCGAGAGGGAGAGAGACTGCGAGAGGGAGAGAGACTGCGAGAGGGAGAGAGACTGCGAGAGGGAGAGAGACTGCGAGAGGGAGACAGACTGCGAGAGGGAGACAGACTGCGAGAGGGAGACAGACTGCGAGAGGGAGACAGACTGCGAGAGGGAGACAGACTGCGAGAGGGAGACAGACTGCGAGAGGGAGACAGACTGCGAGAGGGAGACAGACTGCGAGAGGGAGACAGACTGCGACAGGGAGACAGACTGCGAGAGGGAGACAGACTGCGAGAGGGAGACAGACTGCGAGAGTTGAGACAGACTGCGAGAGGGAGACAGACTGCGAGAGGGAGACAGACTGCGAGAGGGAGACAGACTGCGAGAGGGAGACAGACTGCGAGAGGGAGACAGACTGCGAGAGGGAGACAGACTGCGAGAGGGAGACAGACTGCGAGAGGGAGACAGACTGCGAGAGGGAGACAGACTGCGATAGGGAGAGAGACTGCGAGAGAGAGAGACTGCGAGAGAGAGAGAGACAGCGAGAGAGAGAGAGACAGCGAGAGAGAGAGACAGGGAGAGAGAGAGACTGCGAGAGAGAGAGACTGCGAAAGAGAGAGACTGCGAGAGAGAGAGACTGCGAGAGAGAGAGACTGCGAGAGAGAGAGACTGCGAGAGAGAGAGACTGCGAGAGAGAGAGACTGCGAGAGGGAGAGAGACTGCGAGAGGGAGAGAGACTGCGAGAGAGAGACAGACTGCGAGAGGTAGAGAGACTGAGTGAGGGAGAGACTGCGAGAGGGAGAGAGACTGCGAGAGGGACAGACTGCGAGAGAGAGAGAGACTGCGAGAGGGAGAGAGACTGCGAGAGGGAGAGAGACTGCGAGAGGGAGAGACTGCGAGAGAGAGAGAGACTGCTAGAGGGAGAGAGACTGCGAGAGGGACTGACTGCGACAGAGAGAGACTGCGTGGGAGAGAGACTGCGAGAGAGAGAGACTGCGAGAGAGCGAGAGACTGCGAGAGAGAGAGAGACTGCGAGAGAGAGAAAGACTGCGAGAGCGAGAAAGACTGCAAGAGGGAGAGACTGCGAGAGGGAGAGACTGCGAGAGGGAGAGACTGCGAGAGGGAGAGACTGCGAGAGGGAGAGACTGCGAGAGGGAGAGACCGCGAGAGGGAGAGACCGCGAGAGGGAGAGACCGCGAGAGGGAGAGACCGCGAGAGGGAGAGACCGCGCGAGGGAGAGACCGCGCGAGGGAGAGACTGCGCGAGGGAGAGACTGCGAGAGGGAGAGACTGCGAGAGGGAGAGACTGCGAGAGGGAGAGACTGCGAGAGGGAGAGACTGCGAGAGGGAGAGACTTCGAGAGGGAGAGACTTCGAGAGGGAGAGACTGCGAGAGGGAGAGACTGCGAGAGGGAGAGACTGCGAGAGGGAGAGACTGCGAGAGGGAGAGAGTGCGAGAGGCAGAGAGACTGCGAGAGGGAGAGAGACTGCGAGAGGGAGAGAGACTGCGAGAGGGAGAGAGACTGCGAGAGGGAGAGAGACTGCGAGAGGGAGACAGACTGCGAGAGGGAGACAGACTGCGAGAGGGAGACAGACTGCGAGAGGGAGACAGACTGCGAGAGGGAGACAGACTGCGAGAGGGAGACAGACTGCGAGAGGGAGACAGACTGCGAGAGGGAGACAGACTGCGAGAGGGAGACAGACTGCGAGAGGGAGACAGACTGCGAGAGGGAGACAGACTGCGAGAGGGAGACAGACTGCGAGAGGGAGACAGACTGCGAGAGGGAGACAGACTGCGAGAGGGAGACAGACTGCGAGAGGGAGACAGACTGCGAGAGGGAGAGAGACTGCGAGAGGGAGAGAGACTGCGAGAGAGAGAGAGACAGCGAGAGAGAGAGACAGGGAGAGAGACTGCGAGAGAGAGAGAGAGACTGCGAAAGAGAGAGACTACGAGAGAGAGAGACTGCGAGAGAGAGAGACTGCGAGAGAGAGAGACTGCGAGAGAGAGAGACTGCGAGAGAGAGAGACTGCGACAGAGAGAGACTGCGAGAGAGAGAGACTGCGAGAGAGAGAGACTGCGAGAGAGAGAGACTGCGAGAGAGAGAGACTGCGAGAGAGAGAGACTGCGAGAGAGAGAGACTGCGAGAGGGAGAGACTGCGAGAGGGAGAGACTGCGAGAGAGACTGCGAGAGAGAGAGACTGCGAAAGAGAGAGACTGCGAGAGAGAGAGACTGCGAGAGGGAGAGACTGCGAGAGAGAGAGAGACTGCGAGAGGGAGAGAGACTGCGAGAGGGAGAGACTGCGACAGAGAGAGACTGCGTGGGAGAGAGACTGCGAGAGAGAGAGAGACTGCGAGAGAGAGAGAGACTGCGAGAGAGAGAAAGACTGCGAGAGGGAGAGACTGCGAGAGGGAGAGACTGCGAGAGGGAGAGACTGCGAGAGGGAGAGACTGCGAGAGGGAGAGACTGCGAGAGGGAGAGACTGCGAGAGGGAGAGACTGCGAGAGGGAGAGACTGCGAGAGGGAGAGACTGCGAGAGGGAGAGACTGCGAGAGGGAGAGACTGCGAGAGGGAGAGACTGCGAGAGGGAGAGACTGTGAGAGAGAGACTGCGAAGGGGAGAGACTGCGAGAGGGACAGACTGCGAGACAGAGAGAGACTGCGAGAGGGAGAGAGACTGCGAGAGAGACAGAGGCTGCGAGAGAGAGAGAGGCTGCGAGAGGGGGGAGACCGCGAGAGAGTGAGAGACTGCGAGAGGGAGAGACTGCAGAGGGAGAGAGACTGCGAGACAGACGGCGAGAGAGAGAGACTGCGAGAGAGAGAGAGACTGCGAGAGGGAGAGACTGCGAGAGGGAGAGACTGCGAGAGGGAGAGACTGCGAGAGAGGGAGACTGCGAGAGAGGGAGACTGCAAGAGAGAGAGAGACTGCGAGAGAGAGAGAGACTGCGAGAGAGAGAGAGACTGCGAGAGAGAGAGAGAGACTGCGAGAGAGAGAGACTGCGAGAGAAAGAGACTGCGAGAGAGAGAGACTGCGAGAGAGAGAGACTGCGAGAGAGAGAGACTGCGAGAGAGAGAGACTGCGAGAGGGAGAGAGACTGCGAGAGGGAGAGAGACTGCGAGAGAGAGACAGACTGCGAGAGGGAGAGAGACTGCGAGAGGGAGACAGACTGCGAGAGGGAGACAGACTGCGAGAGGGAGACAGACTGCGAGAGGGAGACAGACTGCGAGAGGGAGACAGACTGCGAGAGGGAGACAGACTGCGAGAGGGAGACAGACTGCGAGAGGGAGACAGACTGCGAGAGGGAGACAGACTGCGAGAGGGAGACAGACTGCGAGAGGGAGACAGACTGCGAGAGGGAGACAGACTGCGAGAGGGAGACAGACTGCGAGAGGGAGACAGACTGCGAGAGGGAGACAGACTGCGAGAGGGAGACAGACTGCGAGAGGGAGACAGACTGCGAGAGGGAGACAGACTGCGAGAGGGAGACAGACTGCGAGAGGGAGACAGACTGCCAGAGGGAGACAGACAGCCAGAGGGAGACAGTCTGCGAGAGGGAGACAGACTGCCAGAGGGAGACAGACTGCGAGAGGGAGGCAGACTGCGAGAGGGAGACAGACTGCGAGAGGGAGACAGACTGCGAGAGGGAGACAGACTGCGAGAGGGAGACAGACTGCGAGGGGGAGACAGACTGCGAGAGGGAGACAGACTGCGAGAGGGAGACCGACTGCGAGAGGGAGACCGACTGCGAGAGGGAGACAGACTGCGAGAGGGAGACAGACTGCGAGAGGGAGACAGACTGCGAGAGGGAGACAGACTGCGAGAGGGAGAGAGACTGCGAGAGAGAGAGAGACTGCGAGAGAGAGAGAGACTGCGAGAGAGAGAAAGACTGCGAGAGCGAGAAAGACTGCGAGAGGGAGAGACTGCGAGAGGGAGAGACTGCGAGAGGGAGAGACTGCGAGAGGGAGAGACTGCGAGAGGGAGAGACTGCGAGAGGGAGAGACTGCGAGAGGGAGAGACTGCGAGAGGGAGAGACTGCGAGAGGGAGAGACTGCGACAGGGAGAGAGTGCGAGAGGGAGAGACTGCGAGAGGGAGAGACTGCGAGAGGGAGAGACTGCGAGAGGGAGAGACTGCGAGAGGGAGAGACTGCGAGAGGGAGAGACTGCGAGAGGGAGAGACTGCGAGAGGGAGAGACTGCGAGAGGGAGAGACTGCGAGAGGGAGAGACTGCGAGAGGGAGAGACTGCGAGAGGGAGAGACTGCGAGAGGGAGTGACTGCGAGAGGGAGAGACTGCGAGAGGGAGAGACTGCGAGAGGGAGAGACTGCGAGAGGGAGAGTCTGCGAGAGGGAGAGACTGCGAGAGGGAGAGACTGCGAGAGGGAGAGACTGCGAGAGGGAGAGAGACTGCGAGAGGGAGAGAGACTGCGAGAGGGAGAGAGACTGCGAGAGGGAGAGACTGCGAGAGAGAGAGAGACTGCGAGAGGGAGAGAGACTGCGAGAGGGACTGACTGCGACAGAGAGAGACTGCGTGGGAGAGAGACTGCGAGAGAGAGAGAGCCTGCGAGAGAGCGAGAGCCTGCGAGAGAGAGAGAGACTGCGAGAGAGAGAAAGACTGCGAGAGAGAGAAAGACTGCGAGAGCGAGAAAGACTGCGAGAGGGAGAGACTGCGAGAGGGAGAGACTGCGAGAGGGAGAGACCGCGAGAGGGAGAGACCGCGAGAGGGAGAGACCGCGAGAGGGAGAGACCGCGAGAGGGAGAGACCGCGAGAGGGAGAGACCGCGCGAGGGAGAGACCGCGAGAGGGAGAGACCGCGAGAGGGAGAGACCGCGAGAGGGAGAGACCGCGAGAGGGAGAGACCGCGAGAGGGAGAGACCGCGAGAGGGAGAGACCGCGAGAGGGAGAGACCGCGAGAGGGAGAGACCGCGAGAGGGAGACAGACTGCGAGATGGAGACAGACTGCGAGAGGGAGACAGACTGCGAGAGGGAGACAGACTGCGAGAGGGAGACAGACTGCGAGAGGGAGACAGACTGCGAGAGGGAGACAGACTGCGAGAGGGAGACAGACTGCGAGAGGGAGACAGACTGCGAGAGGGAGACAGACTGCGAGAGGGAGACAGACTGCGAGAGGGAGGCAGACTGCGAGAGGGAGACAGACTGCGAGAGGGAGACAGACTGCGAGAGGGAGACAGACTGCGAGAGGGAGACAGACTGCGAGAGGGAGACAGACTGCGAGAGGGAGACAGACTGCCAGAGGGAGACAGACTGCCAGAGGGAGACAGACAGCCAGAGGGAGACAGACTGCGAGAGGGAGACAGACTGCCAGAGGGAGACAGACTGCGAGAGGGAGGCAGACTGCGAGGGGGAGACAGACTGCGAGGGGGAGACAGACTGCGAGGGGGAGACAGACTGCGAGGGGGAGACAGACTGCGAGAGGGAGACAGACTGCGAGAGGGAGACCGACTGCGAGAGGGAGACCGACTGCGAGAGGGAGACCGACTGCGAGAGGGAGACCGACTGCGAGAGGGAGACAGACTGCGAGAGGGAGACAGACTGCGAGAGGGAGACAGACTGCGAGAGGGAGAGAGACTGCGAGAGAGAGAGACTGCGAGAGAGAGAGAGACAGCGAGAGAGAGAGACAGGGAGAGAGAGAGACAGGGAGAGAGAGAGAGACTGCGAGAGAGGGAGAGACTGCGAAAGAGAGAGACTGCGAGAGAGAGAGACTGCGAGAGAGAGAGACTGCGAGAGAGAGAGACTGCGAGAGAGAGGGACTGCGAGAGAGAGAGACTGCGAGAGAGAGAGACTGCGAGAGAGAGAGACTGCGAGAGAGAGAGACTGCGAGAGAGAGAGACTGCGAGAGAGACTGCGAGAGAGAGAGACTGCGAGAGAGAGAGACTGCGTGAGAGAGAGACTGCGAGAGGGAGAGACTGCGAGATGGAGAGAGACTGCGAGAGGGAGAGAGACTGCGAGAGGGAGAGAGACTGCGAGAGGGAGAGAGACTGCGAGAGGGAGAGAGACGGCGAGAGGGAGAGAGACTGCGAGAGGGAGAGAGACTGCGAGAGGGAGAGAGACTGCGAGAGGGAGACAGACTGCGAGAGGGAGACAGACTGCGAGAGGGAGACAGACTGCGAGAGGGAGACAGACTGCGAGAGGGAGACAGACTGCGAGAGGGAGACAGACTGCGAGAGGGAGACAGACTGCGAGAGGGAGACAGACTGCGAGAGGGAGACAGACTGCGAGAGGGAGACAGACTGCGAGAGGGAGACAGACTGCGAGAGGGAGACAGACTGCGAGAGGGAGACAGACTGCGAGAGGGAGACAGACTGCGAGAGGGAGACAGACTGCGAGAGGGAGAGAGACTGCGAAAGGGAGAGACTGCGAGAGAGAGAGAGACAGCGAGAGAGAGAGACAGGGAGAGAGAGAGACTGCGAGAGAGAGAGACTGCGAAAGAGAGAGACTACGAGAGAGAGAGACTGTGAGAGAGAGAGACTGCGAGAGAGAGAGACTGCGAGAGGGAGAGACTGCGAGAGGGAGAGACTGCGAGAGGGAGAGACTGCGAGAGGGAGAGTCTGCGAGAGGGAGAGACTGCGAGAGGGAGAGACTGCGAGAGGGAGAGACTGCGAGAGGGAGAGACTGCGAGAGGGAGAGACTGCGAGAGGGAGAGGCTGCGAGAGGGAGAGGCTGCGAGAGGGAGAGACTGCGAGAGGGAGAGACTGCGAGAGGGAGAGACTGCGAGAGGGACAGACTGCGAGAGGGAGAGACTGCGAGAGGGAGAGACTGCGAGAGGGAGAAACGGCGAGAGGGAGAGACTGCGAGAGGGAGAGACTGCGAGAGAGAGAGACTGCGAGAGAGAGAGACTGCGAGAGAGAGAGACTGCGAGAGAGAGAGACTGCGAGAGAGAGAGACTGCGAGAGGGAGAGAGACTGCGAGAGAGAGACAGACTGCGAGAGGGAGAGAGACCGCGAGAGGCAGAGTGACTGAGTGAGGGAGAGACTGCGAGAGAGAGAGAGAGACTGCGAGAGGGCGAGAGACTGCGAGAGGGCGAGAGACTGCGAGAGGGCGAGAGACTGCGAGAGGACGAGAGACTGCGAGAGGGCGAGAAACTGCGAGAGGGCGAGAGACTGCGAGAGGGCGAGAGACTGCGAGAGGGCGAGAGACTGCGAGAGGGCGAGAGACTGCGAGAGGGCGAGAGACTGCGAGAGGGCGAGAGACTGCGAGAGGGCGAGAGACTGCGAGAGGGCCAGAGACTGCGAGAGGGCGAGAGACTGCGAGAGGGCCAGAGACTGCGAGAGGGCCAGAGACTGCGAGAGGGCCAGAGACTGCGAGAGGGCCAGAGACTGCGAGAGGGCCAGAGACTGCGAGAGGGCCAGAGACTGCGAGAGGGCCAGAGACTGCGAGAGGGCCAGAGACTGCGAGAGGGCCAGAGACTGCGAGAGGGCCAGAGACTGCGAGAGGGCCAGAGACTGCGAGAGCGCCAGAGACTGCGAGAGGGCCAGAGACTGCGAGAGGGCCAGAGACTGCGAGAGGGCGAGAGACTGCGAGAGGGAGATAGACTGCGAGAGGGAGAGAGACTGCGAGAGGGAGAGAGACTGCGAGAGGGAGAGAGACTGCGAGAGGGAGAGAGACTGCGAGAGGGAGAGAGACTGCGAGAGGGAGAGAGACTGCGAGAGGGAGAGAGACTGCGAGAGGGAGAGAGACTGCGAGAGGGAGACAGACTGCGAGAGGGAGACAGACTGCGAGAGGGAGACAGACGGCGAGAGGGAGACAGACTGCGAGAGGGAGACAGACTGCGAGAGGGAGACAGACTGCGAGAGGGAGACAGACTGCGAGAGGGAGACAGACTGCGAGAGGGAGACAGACTGCGAGAGGGAGACAGACTGCGAGAGGGAGACAGACTGCGAGAGGGAGACAGACTGCGAGAGGGAGACAGACTGCGAGAGGGAGACAGACTGCGAGAGGGAGACAGACTGCGAGAGGGAGACAGACTGCGAGAGGGAGACAGACTGCGAGAGGGAGACAGACTGCGAGAGGGAGACAGACTGCGATAGGGAGAGAGACTGCGAGAGAGAGAGACTGCGAGAGAGAGAGAGACAGCGAGAGAGAGAGAGACAGCGAGAGAGAGAGACAGGGAGAGAGAGAGACTGCGAGAGAGAGAGACTGCGAAAGAGAGAGACTGCGAGAGAGAGACTGCGAGAGAGAGAGACTGCGAGAGAGAGAGACTGCGAGAGAGAGAGACTGCGAGAGAGAGAGACTGCGAGAGAGAGAGACTGCGAGAGGGAGAGAGACTGCGAGAGGGAGAGAGACTGCGAGAGAGAGACAGACTGCGAGAGGTAGAGAGACTGAGTGAGGGAGAGACTGCGAGAGGGAGAGAGACTGCGAGAGGGACAGACTGCGAGAGAGAGAGAGACTGCGAGAGGGAGAGAGACTGCGAGAGGGAGAGACTGCGAGAGAGAGAGAGACTGCGAGAGGGAGAGAGACTGCGAGAGGGACTGACTGCGACAGAGAGAGACTGCGTGGGAGAGAGACTGCGAGAGAGAGAGAGACTGCGAGAGAGCGAGAGACTGCGAGAGAGAGAGAGACTGCGAGAGAGAGAAAGACTGCGAGAGCGAGAAAGACTGCGAGAGGGAGAGACTGCGAGAGGGAGAGACTGCGAGAGGGAGAGACTGCGAGAGGGAGAGACTGCGAGAGGGAGAGACTGCGAGAGGGAGAGACCGCGAGAGGGAGAGACCGCGAGAGGGAGAGACCGCGAGAGGGAGAGACTGCGCGAGGGAGAGACTGCGAGAGGGAGAGACTGCGAGAGGGAGAGACTGCGAGAGGGAGAGACTGCGAGAGGGAGAGACTGCGAGAGGGAGAGACTGCGAGAGGGAGAGACTGCGAGAGGGAGAGACTGCGAGAGGGAGAGACTGCGAGAGGGAGAGACTGCGAGAGGGAGAGAGTGCGAGAGGGAGAGAGACTGCGAGAGGGAGAGAGACTGCGAGAGGGAGAGAGACTGCGAGAGGGAGACAGACTGCGAGAGGGAGACAGACTGCGAGAGGGAGACAGACTGCGAGAGGGAGACAGACTGCGAGAGGGAGACAGACTGCGAGAGGGAGACAGACTGCGAGTGGGAGACAGACTGCGAGAGGGAGACAGACTGCGAGAGGGAGACAGACTGCGAGAGGGAGACAGACTGCGAGAGGGAGACAGACTGCGAGAGGGAGACAGACTGCGAGAGGGAGACAGACTGCGAGAGGGAGACAGACTGCGAGAGGGAGAGAGACTGCGAGAGGGAGACAGACTGCGAGAGGGAGACAGACTGCGAGAGGGAGACAGACTGCGAGAGGGAGACAGACTGCGAGAGGGAGACAGACTGCGAGAGGGAGACAGACTGCGAGAGGGAGACAGACTGCGAGAGGGAGACAGACTGCGAGAGGGAGAGAGACTGCGAGAGAGAGAGACTGCGAGAGAGAGAGAGACAGCGAGAGAGAGAGACAGGGAGAGAGAGAGACTGCGAGAGAGAGAGAGAGACTGCGAAAGAGAGAGACTACGAGAGAGAGAGACTGCGAGAGAGAGAGACTGCGAGAGAGAGAGACTGCGAGAGAGAGAGACTGCGAGAGAGAGAGACTGCGAGAGAGAGAGACTGCGAGAGAGAGAGACTGCGAGAGAGAGAGACTGCGAGAGAGAGAGACTGCGAGAGAGAGAGACTGCGAGAGGGAGAGACTGCGAGAGGGAGAGACTGCGAGAGAGACTGCGAGAGAGAGAGACTGCGAAAGAGAGAGACTGCGAGAGAGAGAGACTGCGAGAGGGAGAGACTGCGAGAGAGAGAGAGACTGCGAGAGGGAGAGAGACTGCGAGAGGGAGAGACTGCGACAGAGAGAGACTGCGTGGGAGAGAGACTGCGAGAGAGAGAGAGACTGCGAGAGAGAGAGAGACTGCGAGAGAGAGAAAGACTGCGAGAGGGAGAGACTGCGAGAGGGAGAGACTGCGAGAGGGAGAGACTGCGAGAGGGAGAGACTGCGAGAGGGAGAGACTGCGAGAGGGAGAGACTGCGAGAGGGAGAGACTGCGAGAGGGAGAGACTGCGAGAGGGAGAGACTGTGAGAGAGAGACTGCGAAGGGGAGAGACTGCGAGAGGGACAGACTGCGAGACAGAGAGAGACTGCGAGAGGGAGAGAGACTGCGAGAGAGAGAGAGGCTGCGAGAGAGAGAGAGGCTGCGAGAGGGGGGAGACCGCGAGAGAGAGAGAGACCGCGATAGAGAGAGACTGCGAGAGGGAGAGACTTCGAGAGTGAGAGACTGCGAGAGGGAGAGACTGCAGAGGGAGAGAGACTGCGAGACAGACGGCGAGAGAGAGAGACTGCGAGAGAGAGAGAGACTGCGAGAGGGAGAGACTGCGAGAGGGAGAGACTGCGAGAGAGGGAGACTGCGAGAGAGAGAGAGACTGCGAGAGAGAGAGAGACTGCGAGAGAGAGAGAGACTGCGAGAGAGAGAGAGAGACTGCGAGAGAGAGAGACTGCGAGAGAAAGAGACTGCGAGAGAGAGAGACTGCGAGAGAGAGAGACTGCGAGAGAGAGAGACTGCGAGAGAGAGAGACTGCGATGGGAGAGAGACTGCGAGAGGGAGAGAGGCTGCGAGAGAGAGACAGACTGCGAGAGGTAGAGAGACTGAGTGAGGGAGAGACTGCGAGAGGGAGAGAGACTGTGAGAGGGACAGACTGCGAGAGAGAGAGAGACTGCGAGAGGGAGAGAGACTGCGAGAGGGAGAGACTGCGAGAGAGAGAGAGACTGCGAGAGGGAGAGAGACTGCGAGAGGGACTGACTGCGACAGAGAGAGACTGCGTGGGGGAGAGACTGCGAGAGAGAGAGAGACTGCGAGAGAGAGAAAGACTGCGAGAGCGAGAAAGACTGCGAGAGGGAGAGACTGCGAGAGGGAGAGACTGCGAGAGGGAGAGACTGCGAGAGGGAGAGACTGCGAGAGGGAGAGACTGCGAGAGGGAGAGACTGCGAGAGGGAGAGACTGCGAGAGGGAGAGACTGCGAGAGGGAGAGAGTGCGAGAGGGAGAGACTGCGACAGGGAGAGACTGCGACAGGGAGAGAGTGCGAGAGGGAGAGACTGCGAGAGGGAGAGGCTGCGAGAGGGAGAGACTGCGAGAGGGAGAGACTGCGAGAGGGAGAGACTGCGAGAGGAAGAGACTGCGAGAGGGAGAGATTGCGAGAGGGAGAGACTGCGAGAGGGAGAGACTGCGAGAGGGAGAGACTGCGAGAGGGAGAGACTGCGAGAGGGAGAGACTGCGAGAGGGAGTGACTGCGAGAGGGAGAGACTGCGAGAGGGAGAGACTGCGAGAGGGAGAGACTGCGAGAGGGAGAGTCTGCGAGAGGGAGAGACTGCGAGAGGGAGAGACTGCGAGAGGGAGAGACTGCGAGAGGGAGAGACTGCGAGAGGGAGAGACTGCGAGAGGGAGAGACTGCGAGAGGGAGAGGCTGCGAGAGGGAGAGACTGCGAGAGGGAGAGAGACTGCGAGAGAGAGAGACTGCGAGAGAGAGAGACTGCGAGAGAGAGAGACTGCGAGAGGGAGAGAGACTGCGAGAGAGAGACAGACTGCGAGAGGGAGAGAGACCGCGAGAGGCAGAGTGACTGAGTGAGGGAGTGACTGCGAGAGAGAGAGAGAGACTGCGAGAGGGCGAGAGACTGCGAGAGGACGAGAGACTGCGAGAGGGCGAGAAACTGCGAGAGGGCGAGAGACTGCGAGAGGGCGAGAGACTGCGAGAGGGCGAGAGACTGCGAGAGGGCGAGAGACTGCGAGAGGGCGAGAGACTGCGAGAGGGCGAGAGACTGCGAGAGGGCCAGAGACTGCGAGAGGGCCAGAGACTGCGAGAGGGCCAGAGACTGCGAGAGGGCCAGAGACTGCGAGAGGGCCAGAGACTGCGAGAGGGCCAGAGACTGCGAGAGGGCCAGAGACTGCGAGAGGGCCAGAGACTGCGAGAGGGCCAGAGACTGCGAGAGGGCCAGAGACTGCGAGAGGGCGAGAGACTGCGAGAGGGCGAGAGACTGCGAGAGGGAGATAGACTGCGAGAGGGAGAGAGACTGCGAGAGGGAGAGAGACTGCGAGAGGGAGAGACTGCGAGAGGGAGAGAGACTGCGAGAGGGAGAGAGACTGCGAGAGAGAGACAGACTGCGAGAGGTAGAGAGACTGAGTGAGGGAGAGACTGCGAGAGGGAGAGAGACTGCGAGAGGGACAGACTGCGAGAGAGAGAGAGACTGCGAGAGGGAGAGAGACTGCGAGAGGGAGAGACTGCGAGAGAGAGAGAGACTGCGAGAGGGAGAGAGACTGCGAGAGGGACTGACTGCGACAGAGAGAGACTGCGTGGGAGAGAGACTGCGAGAGAGAGAGAGACTGCGAGAGAGCGAGAGACTGCGAGAGAGAGAGAGACTGCGAGAGAGAGAAAGACTGCGAGAGCGAGAAAGACTGCGAGAGGGAGAGACTGCGAGAGGGAGAGACTGCGAGAGGGAGAGACTGCGAGAGGGAGAGACTGCGAGAGGGAGAGACTGCGAGAGGGAGAGACTGCGAGAGGGAGAGACCGCGAGAGGGAGAGACCGCGAGAGGGAGAGACCGCGAGAGGGAGAGACTGCGCGAGGGAGAGACTGCGAGAGGGAGAGACTGCGAGAGGGAGAGACTGCGAGAGGGAGAGACTGCGAGAGGGAGAGACTGCGAGAGGGAGAGACTGCGAGAGGGAGAGACTGCGAGAGGGAGAGACTGCGAGAGGGAGAGACTGCGAGAGGGAGAGAGTGCGAGAGGGAGAGAGACTGCGAGAGGGAGAGAGACTGCGAGAGGGAGAGAGACTGCGAGAGGGAGACAGACTGCGAGAGGGAGACAGACTGCGAGAGGGAGACAGACTGCGAGAGGGAGACAGACTGCGAGAGGGAGACAGACTGCGAGAGGGAGACAGACTGCGAGAGGGAGACAGACTGCGAGTGGGAGACAGACTGCGAGAGGGAGACAGACTGCGAGAGGGAGACAGACTGCGAGAGGGAGACAGACTGCGAGAGGGAGACAGACTGCGAGAGGGAGACAGACTGCGAGAGGGAGACAGACTGCGAGAGGGAGACAGACTGCGAGAGGGAGAGAGACTGCGAGAGGGAGACCGACTGCGAGAGGGAGACAGACTGCGAGAGGGAGACAGACTGCGAGAGGGAGACAGACTGCGAGAGGGAGACAGACTGCGAGAGGGAGACAGACTGCGAGAGGGAGACAGACTGCGAGAGGGAGAGAGACTGCGAGAGAGAGAGACTGCGAGAGAGAGAGAGACAGCGAGAGAGAGAGACAGGGAGAGAGAGAGACTGCGAGAGAGAGAGAGAGACTGCGAAAGAGAGAGACTACGAGAGAGAGAGACTGCGAGAGAGAGAGACTGCGAGAGAGAGAGACTGCGAGAGAGAGAGACTGCGAGAGAGAGAGACTGCGAGAGAGAGAGACTGCGAGAGAGAGAGACTGCGAGAGAGAGACTGCGAGAGAGAGACTGCGAGAGAGAGAGACTGCGAGAGAGAGAGACTGCGAGAGGGAGAGACTGCGAGAGGGAGAGACTGCGAGAGAGACTGCGAGAGAGAGAGACTGCGAAAGAGAGAGACTGCGAGAGAGAGAGACTGCGAGAGGGAGAGACTGCGAGAGAGAGAGAGACTGCGAGAGGGAGAGAGACTGCGAGAGGGAGAGACTGCGACAGAGAGAGACTGCGTGGGAGAGAGACTGCGAGAGAGAGAGAGACTGCGAGAGAGAGAGAGACTGCGAGAGAGAGAAAGACTGCGAGAGGGAGAGACTGCGAGAGGGAGAGACTGCGAGAGGGAGAGACTGCGAGAGGGAGAGACTGCGAGAGGGAGAGACTGCGAGAGGGAGAGACTGCGAGAGGGAGAGACTGCGAGAGGGAGAGACTGCGAGAGGGAGAGACTGTGAGAGAGAGACTGCGAAGGGGAGAGACTGCGAGAGGGACAGACTGCGAGACAGAGAGAGACTGCGAGAGGGAGAGAGACTGCGAGAGAGAGAGAGGCTGCGAGAGAGAGAGAGGCTGCGAGAGGGGGGAGACCGCGAGAGAGAGAGAGACCGCGATAGAGAGAGACTGCGAGAGGGAGAGACTTCGAGAGTGAGAGACTGCGAGAGGGAGAGACTGCAGAGGGAGAGAGACTGCGAGACAGACGGCGAGAGAGAGAGACTGCGAGAGAGAGAGAGACTGCGAGAGGGAGAGACTGCGAGAGGGAGAGACTGCGAGAGAGGGAGACTGCGAGAGAGAGAGAGACTGCGAGAGAGAGAGAGACTGCGAGAGAGAGAGAGACTGCGAGAGAGAGAGAGACTGCGAGAGAGAGAGACTGCGAGAGAAAGAGACTGCGAGAGAGAGAGACTGCGAGAGAGAGAGACTGCGAGAGAGAGAGACTGCGAGAGAGAGAGACTGCGATGGGAGAGAGACTGCGAGAGGGAGAGAGACTGCGAGAGAGAGACAGACTGTGAGAGGTAGAGAGACTGAGTGAGGGAGAGACTGCGAGAGGGAGAGAGACTGCGAGAGGGACAGACTGCGAGAGAGAGAGAGACTGCGAGAGGGAGAGAGACTGCGAGAGGGAGAGACTGCGAGAGAGAGAGAGACTGCGAGAGGGAGAGAGACTGCGAGAGGGACTGACTGCGACAGAGAGAGACTGCGTGGGGGAGAGACTGCGAGAGAGAGAGAGACTGCGAGAGAGAGAGAGACTGCGAGAGAGAGAAAGACTGCGAGAGCGAGAAAGACTGCGAGAGGGAGAGACTGCGAGAGGGAGAGACTGCGAGAGGGAGAGACTGCGAGAGGGAGAGACTGCGAGAGGGAGAGACTGCGAGAGGGAGAGACTGCGAGAGGGAGAGACTGCGAGAGGGAGAGACTGCGAGAGGGAGAGACTGCGAGAGGGAGAGACTGCGAGAGGGAGAGAGTGCGAGAGGGAGAGACTGCGAGAGGGAGAGACTGCGACAGGGAGAGAGTGCGAGAGGGAGAGACTGCGAGAGGGAGAGGCTGCGAGAGGGAGAGACTGCGAGAGGGAGAGACTGCGAGAGGGAGAGACTGCGAGAGGAAGAGACTGCGAGAGGGAGAGACTGCGAGAGGGAGAGACTGCGAGAGGGAGAGACTGCGAGAGGGAGAGACTGCGAGAGGGAGAGACTGCGAGAGGGAGAGACTGCGAGAGGGAGTGACTGCGAGAGGGAGAGACTGCGAGAGGGAGAGACTGCGAGAGGGAGAGACTGCGAGAGGGAGAGTCTGCGAGAGGGAGAGACTGCGAGAGGGAGAGACTGCGAGAGGGAGAGACTGCGAGAGGGAGAGACTGCGAGAGGGAGAGACTGCGAGAGGGAGAGACTGCGAGAGGGAGAGGCTGCGAGAGGGAGAGACTGCGAGAGGGAGAGAGACTGCGAGAGAGAGAGACTGCGAGAGAGAGAGACTGCGAGAGAGAGAGACTGCGAGAGGGAGAGAGACTGCGAGAGAGAGACAGACTGCGAGAGGGAGAGAGACCGCGAGAGGCAGAGTGACTGAGTGAGGGAGTGACTGCGAGAGAGAGAGAGAGACTGCGAGAGGGCGAGAGACTGCGAGAGGACGAGAGACTGCGAGAGGGCGAGAAACTGCGAGAGGGCGAGAGACTGCGAGAGGGCGAGAGACTGCGAGAGGGCGAGAGACTGCGAGAGGGCGAGAGACTGCGAGAGGGCGAGAGACTGCGAGAGGGCGAGAGACTGCGAGAGGGCGAGAGACTGCGAGAGGGCCAGAGACTGCGAGAGGGCCAGAGACTGCGAGAGGGCAGAGGACGCGAGAGCCAGATACTGCGAGAGGGCCAGAGACTGCGAGAGGGCCAGAGACTGCGAGAGGGCCAGAGACTGCGAGAGGGCCAGAGACTGCGAGAGGGCCAGAGACTGCGAGAGGGCCAGAGACTGCGAGAGGGCCAGAGACTGCGAGAGGGCCAGAGACTGCGAGAGGGCGAGAGACTGCGAGAGGGCGAGAGACTGCGAGAGGGAGATAGACTGCGAGAGGGAGAGAGACTGCGAGAGGGAGAGAGACTGCGAGAGGGAGAGAGACTGCGAGAGGGAGAGAGACTGCGAGAGGGAGAGAGACTGCGAGAGGGAGAGAGACTGCGAGAGGGAGACAGACTGCGAGAGGGAGACAGACTGCGAGAGGGAGACAGACTGCGAGAGGGAGACAGACTGCGAGAGGGAGACAGACTGCGAGAGGGAGACAGACTGCGAGAGGGAGACAGACTGCGAGAGGGAGACAGACTGCGAGAGGGAGCAGACACTGCGAGGAGGGAGACAGACTGCGAGAGGGAGACAGACTGCGAGAGGGAGACAGACTGCGAGAGGGAGACAGACTGCGAGAGGGAGACAGACTGCGAGAGGGAGACAGACTGCGAGAGGGAGACAGACTGCGAGAGGGAGACAGACTGCGAGAGGGAGACAGACTGCGAGAGGGAGACAGACTGCGAGAGGGAGACAGACTGCGAGAGGGAGACAGACTGCGAGAGGGAGACAGACTGCGAGAGGGAGACAGACTGCGAGAGGGAGACAGACTGCGATAGGGGAGAGAGACTGCGAGAGAGAGAGACTGCGAGAGAGAGAGAGACAGCGAGAGAGAGAGAGACAGCGAGAGAGAGAGACAGGGAGAGAGAGAGACTGCGAGAGAGAGAGACTGCGAAAGAGAGAGACTGCGAGAGAGAGACTGCGAGAGAGAGAGACTGCGAGAGAGAGAGACTGCGAGAGAGAGAGACTGCGAGAGAGAGAGACTGCGAGAGGGAGAGAGACTGCGAGAGGGAGAGAGACTGCGAGAGAGAGACAGACTGCGAGAGGTCGAGAGACTGAGTGAGGGAGAGACTGCGAGAGGGAGAGAGACTGCGAGAGGGACAGACTGCGAGAGAGAGAGAGACTGCGAGAGGGAGAGAGACTGCGAGAGGGAGAGACTGCGAGAGGGACTGACTGCGACAGAGAGAGACTGCGTGGGAGAGAGACTGCGAGAGAGAGAGAGACTGCGAGAGAGCGAGAGACTGCGAGAGAGAGAGAGACTGCGAGAGAGAGAAAGACTGCGAGAGCGAGAAAGACTGCGAGAGGGAGAGACTGCGAGAGGGAGAGACTGCGAGAGGGAGAGACTGCGAGAGGGAGAGACTGCGAGAGGGAGAGTCTGCGAGAGGGAGAGACTGCGAGAGGGAGAGACTGCGAGAGGGAGAGACCGCGAGAGGGAGAGACCGCGAGAGGGAGAGACTGCGCGAGGGAGAGACTGCGAGAGGGAGAGACTGCGAGAGGGAGAGACTGCGAGAGGGAGAGACTGCGAGAGGGAGAGACTGCGAGAGGGAGAGACTGCGAGAGGGAGAGGCTGCGAGAGGGAGAGAGACTGCGCGAGGGAGAGAGACTGCGCGAGGGAGAGAGACTGCGCGAGGGAGAGAGACTGCGCGAGGGAGAGAGACTGCGCGAGGGAGAGAGACTGCGCGAGGGAGAGAGACTGCGCGAGGGAGAGAGACTGCGCGAGGGAGAGAGACTGCGCGAGGGAGAGAGACTGCGCGAGGGAGAGAGACTGCGCGAGGGAGAGAGACTGCGCGAGGGAGAGAGACTGCGCGAGGGAGACAGACTGCGAGAGGGAGACAGACTGCGAGAGGGAGACAGACTGCGAGAGGGAGACAGACTGCGAGAGGGAGACAGACTGCGAGAGGGAGACAGACTGCGAGAGGGAGACAGACTGCGAGAGGGAGACAGACTGCGAGAGGGAGACAGACTGCGAGAGGGAGACAGACTGCGAGAGGGAGACAGACTGCGAGAGGGAGACAGACTGCGAGAGGGAGACAGACTGCGAGAGGGAGACAGACTGCGAGAGGGAGACAGACTGCGAGAGGGAGACAGACTGCGAGAGGGAGACAGACTGCGAGAGGGAGACAGACTGCGAGAGGGAGACAGACTGCGAGAGGGAGAGACTGCGAGAGGGAGAGACTGCGAGAGGGAGAGACTGCGAGAGGGAGAGAGTGCGAGAGGGAGAGACTGCGAGAGGGAGAGACTGCGACAGGGAGAGAGTGCGAGAGGGAGAGACTGCGAGAGGGAGAGGTGCGAGAGGGAGAGACTGCGAGAGGGAGAGACTGCGAGAGGGAGAGACTGCGAGAGGAAGAGACTGCGAGAGGGAGAGACTGCGAGAGGGAGAGACTGCGAGAGGGAGAGACTGCGAGAGGGAGAGACTGCGAGAGGGAGAGACTGCGAGAGGGAGAGACTGCGAGAGGGAGTGACTGCGAGAGGGAGAGACTGCGAGAGGGAGAGACTGCGAGAGGGAAGAGACTGCGAGAGGGAGAGTCTGCGAGAGGGAGAGACTGCGAGAGGGAGAGACTGCGAGAGGGAGAGACTGCGAGAGGGAGAGACTGCGAGAGGAGAGAGACTGCGAGAGGGAAGAGACTGCGAGAGGGAGAGGCTGCGAGAGGGAGAGACTGCGAGAGGGAGAGAGACTGCGAGAGAGAGAGACTGCGAGAGAGAGAGACTGCGAGAGAGAGAGACTGCGAGAGGGAGAGAGACTGCGAGAGAGAGACAGACTGCGAGAGGGAGAGAGACCGCGAGAGGCAGAGTGACTGAGTGAGGGAGTGACTGCGAGAGAGAGAGAGAGACTGCGAGAGGGCGAGAGACTGCGAGAGGACGAGAGACTGCGAGAGGGCGAGAAACTGCGAGAGGGCGAGAGACTGCGAGAGGGCGAGAGACTGCGAGAGGGCGAGAGACTGCGAGAGGGGCGAGAGACTGCGAGAGGGCGAGAGACTGCGAGAGGGCGAGAGACTGCGAGAGGCGAGAGACTGCGAGAGGGCGAGAGACTGCGAGAGGGCCAGAGACTGCGAGAGGGCCAGAGACTGCGAGAGGGCCAGAGACTGCGAGAGGGCCAGAGACTGCGAGAGGGCCAGAGACTGCGAGAGGGCCAGAGACTGCGAGAGGGCCAGAGACTGCGAGAGGGCCAGAGACTGCGAGAGGGCCAGAGACTGCGAGAGGGCCAGAGACTGCGAGAGGGCGAGAGACTGCGAGAGGGCGAGAGACTGCGAGAGGGAGAGAGACTGCGAGAGGGAGAGAGACTGCGAGAGGGAGAGAGACTGCGAGAGGGAGAGAGACTGCGAGAGGGAGAGAGACTGCGAGAGGGAGAGAGACTGCGAGAGGGAGAGAGACTGCGAGAGGGAGAGAGACTGCGAGAGGGAGAGAGACTGCGAGAGGGAGAGAGACTGCGAGAGGGAGAGAGACTGCGAGAGGGAGAGAGACTGCGAGAGGGAGAGAGACTGCGAGAGGGAGAGAGACTGCGAGAGGGAGAGAGACTGCGAGAGGGAGACAGACTGCGAGAGGGAGACAGACTGCGAGAGGGAGACAGACTGCGAGAGGGAGACAGACTGCGAGAGGGAGACAGACTGCGAGAGGGAGACAGACTGCGAGAGGGAGACAGACTGCGAGAGGGAGACAGACTGCGAGAGGGAGACAGACTGCGAGAGGGAGACAGACTGCGAGAGGGAGACAGACTGCGAGAGGGAGACAGACTGCGAGAGGGAGACAGACTGCGAGAGGGAGACAGACTGCGAGAGGGAGACAGACTGCGAGAGGGAGACAGACTGCGAGAGGGAGACAGACTGCGAGAGGGAGACAGACTGCGAGAGGGAGACAGACTGCGAGAGGGAGACAGACTGCGAGAGGGAGACAGACTGCGATAGGGAGAGAGACTGCGAGAGAGAGAGACTGCGAGAGAGAGAGAGACAGCGAGAGAGAGAGAGACAGCGAGAGAGAGAGACAGGGAGAGAGAGAGACTGCGAGAGAGAGAGACTGCGAAAGAGAGAGACTGCGAGAGAGAGACTGCGAGAGAGAGAGACTGCGAGAGAGAGAGACTGCGAGAGAGAGAGACTGCGAGAGAGAGAGACTGCGAGAGGGAGAGAGACTGCGAGAGGGAGAGAGACTGCGAGAGAGAGACAGACTGCGAGAGGTAGAGAGACTGAGTGAGGGAGAGACTGCGAGAGGGAGAGAGACTGCGAGAGGGACAGACTGTGAGAGAGAGAGAGACTGCGAGAGGGAGAGAGACTGCGAGAGGGAGAGACTGCGAGAGAGAGAGAGACTGCGAGAGGGAGAGAGACTGCGAGAGGGACTGACTGCGACAGAGAGAGACTGCGTGGGAGAGAGACTGCGAGAGAGAGAGAGACTGCGAGAGAGCGAGAGACTGCGAGAGAGAGAGAGACTGCGAGAGAGAGAAAGACTGCGAGAGCGAGAAAGACTGCGAGAGGGAGAGACTGCGAGAGGGAGAGACTGCGAGAGGGAGAGACTGCGAGAGGGAGAGACTGCGAGAGGGAGAGACTGCGAGAGGGAGAGACTGCGAGAGGGAGAGACTGCGAGAGGGAGAGACCGCGAGAGGGAGAGACCGCGAGAGGGAGAGACTGCGCGAGGGAGAGACTGCGAGAGGGAGAGACTGCGAGAGGGAGAGACTGCGAGAGGGAGAGACTGCGAGAGGGAGAGACTGCGAGAGGGAGAGACTGCGAGAGGGAGAGACTGCGAGAGGGAGAGACTGCGAGAGGGAGAGACTGCGAGAGGGAGAGACTGCGAGAGGGAGAGAGTGCGAGAGGGAGAGAGACTGCGAGAGGGAGAGAGACTGCGAGAGGGAGAGAGACTGCGAGAGGGAGACAGACTGCGAGAGGGAGACAGACTGCGAGAGGGAGACAGACTGCGAGAGGGAGACAGACTGCGAGAGGGAGACAGACTGCGAGAGGGAGACAGACTGCGAGAGGGAGACAGACTGCGAGTGGGAGACAGACTGCGAGAGGGAGACAGACTGCGAGAGGGAGACAGACTGCGAGAGGGAGACAGACTGCGAGAGGGAGACAGACTGCGAGAGGGAGACAGACTGCGAGAGGGAGACAGACTGCGAGAGGGAGACAGACTGCGAGAGGGAGAGAGACTGCGAGAGGGAGACAGACTGCGAGAGGGAGACAGACTGCGAGAGGGAGACAGACTGCGAGAGGGAGACAGACTGCGAGAGGGAGACAGACTGCGAGAGGGAGACAGACTGCGAGAGGGAGACAGACTGCGAGAGGGAGACAGACTGCGAGAGGGAGACAGACTGCGAGAGGGAGACAGACTGCGAGAGGGAGAGAGACTGCGAGAGAGAGAGACTGCGAGAGAGAGAGAGACAGCGAGAGAGAGAGACAGGGAGAGAGAGAGACTGCGAGAGAGAGAGAGAGACTGCGAAAGAGAGAGACTACGAGAGAGAGAGACTGCGAGAGAGAGAGACTGCGAGAGAGAGAGACTGCGAGAGAGAGAGACTGCGAGAGAGAGAGACTGCGAGAGAGAGAGACTGCGAGAGAGAGAGACTGCGAGAGAGAGAGACTGCGAGAGAGAGAGACTGCGAGAGAGAGAGACTGCGAGAGAGAGAGACTGCGAGAGGGAGAGACTGCGAGAGGGAGAGACTGCGAGAGAGACTGCGAGAGAGACTGCGAAAGAGAGAGACTGCGAGAGAGAGAGACTGCGAGAGGGAGAGACTGCGAGAGAGAGAGAGACTGTGAGAGGGAGAGAGACTGCGAGAGGGAGAGACTGCGACAGAGAGAGACTGCGTGGGAGAGAGACTGCGAGAGAGAGAGAGACTGCGAGAGAGAGAGAGACTGCGAGAGAGAGAAAGACTGCGAGAGGGAGAGACTGCGAGAGGGAGAGACTGCGAGAGGGAGAGACTGCGAGAGGGAGAGACTGCGAGAGGGAGAGACTGCGAGAGGGAGAGACTGCGAGAGGGAGAGACTGCGAGAGGGAGAGACTGCGAGAGGGAGAGACTGTGAGAGAGAGACTGCGAAGGGGAGAGACTGCGAGAGGGACAGACTGCGAGACAGAGAGAGACTGCGAGAGGGAGAGAGACTGCGAGAGAGAGAGAGGCTGCGAGAGAGAGAGAGGCTGCGAGAGGGGGGAGACCGCGAGAGAGAGAGAGACCGCGATAGAGAGAGACTGCGAGAGGGAGAGACTTCGAGAGTGAGAGACTGCGAGAGGGAGAGACTGCAGAGGGAGAGAGACTGCGAGACAGACGGCGAGAGAGAGAGACTGCGAGAGAGAGAGAGACTGCGAGAGGGAGAGACTGCGAGAGGGAGAGACTGCGAGAGAGGGAGACTGCGAGAGAGAGAGAGACTGCGAGAGAGAGAGAGACTGCGAGAGAGAGAGAGACTGCGAGAGAGAGAGAGACTGCGAGAGAGAGAGAGACTGCGAGAGAGAGAGACTGCGAGAGAAAGAGACTGCGAGAGAGAGAGACTGCGAGAGAGAGAGACTGCGAGAGAGAGAGACTGCGAGAGAGAGAGACTGCGATGGGAGAGAGACTGCGAGAGGGAGAGAGACTGCGAGAGAGAGACAGACTGCGAGAGGTAGAGAGACTGAGTGAGGGAGAGACTGCGAGAGGGAGAGAGACTGTGAGAGGGACAGACTGCGAGAGAGAGAGAGACTGCGAGAGGGAGAGAGACTGCGAGAGGGAGAGACTGCGAGAGAGAGAGAGACTGCGAGAGGGAGAGAGACTGCGAGAGGGACTGACTGCGACAGAGAGAGACTGCGTGGGGGAGAGACTGCGAGAGAGAGAGAGACTGCGAGAGAGAGAAAGACTGCGAGAGCGAGAAAGACTGCGAGAGGGAGAGACTGCGAGAGGGAGAGACTGCGAGAGGGAGAGACTGCGAGAGGGAGAGACTGCGAGAGGGAGAGACTGCGAGAGGGACTGCGAGAGGGAGAGACTGCGAGAGGGAGAGAGTGCGAGAGGGAGAGACTGCGAGAGGGAGAGACTGCGACAGGGAGAGAGTGCGAGAGGGAGAGACTGCGAGAGGGAGAGGCTGCGAGAGGGAGAGACTGCGAGAGGGAGAGACTGCGAGAGGGAGAGACTGCGAGAGGAAGAGACTGCGAGAGGGAGAGACTGCGAGAGGGAGAGACTGCGAGAGGGAGAGACTGCGAGAGGGAGAGACTGCGAGAGGGAGAGACTGCGAGAGGGAGAGACTGCGAGAGGGAGTGACTGCGAGAGGGAGAGACTGCGAGAGGGAGAGACTGCGAGAGGGAGAGACTGCGAGAGGGAGAGTCTGCGAGAGGGAGAGACTGCGAGAGGGAGAGACTGCGAGAGGGAGAGACTGCGAGAGGGAGAGACTGCGAGAGGGAGAGACTGCGAGAGGGAGAGACTGCGAGAGGGAGAGGCTGCGAGAGGGAGAGACTGCGAGAGGGAGAGAGACTGCGAGAGAGAGAGACTGCGAGAGAGAGAGACTGCGAGAGAGAGAGACTGCGAGAGGGAGAGAGAATGCGAGAGAGAGACAGACTGCGAGAGGGAGAGAGACCGCGAGAGGCAGAGTGACTGAGTGAGGGAGTGACTGCGAGAGAGAGAGAGAGACTGCGAGAGGGCGAGAGACTGCGAGAGGACGAGAGACTGCGAGAGGGCGAGAAACTGCGAGAGGGCGAGAGACTGCGAGAGGGCGAGAGACTGCGAGAGGGCGAGAGACTGCGAGAGGGCGAGAGACTGCGAGAGGGCGAGAGACTGCGAGAGGGCGAGAGACTGCGAGAGGGCCAGAGACTGCGAGAGGGCCAGAGACTGCGAGAGGGCCAGAGACTGCGAGAGGGCCAGAGACTGCGAGAGGGCCAGAGACTGCGAGAGGGCCAGAGACTGCGAGAGGGCCAGAGACTGCGAGAGGGCCAGAGACTGCGAGAGGGCCAGAGACTGCGAGAGGGCGAGAGACTGCGAGAGGGCGAGAGACTGCGAGAGGGAGATAGACTGCGAGAGGGAGAGAGACTGCGAGAGGGAGAGAGACTGCGAGAGGGAGAGACTGCGAGAGGGAGAGAGACTGCGAGAGGGAGAGAGACTGCGAGAGAGAGACAGACTGCGAGAGGTAGAGAGACTGAGTGAGGGAGAGACTGCGAGAGGGAGAGAGACTGCGAGAGGGACAGACTGCGAGAGAGAGAGAGACTGCGAGAGGGAGAGAGACTGCGAGAGGGAGAGACTGCGAGAGAGAGAGAGACTGCGAGAGGGAGAGAGACTGCGAGAGGGACTGACTGCGACAGAGAGAGACTGCGTGGGAGAGAGACTGCGAGAGAGAGAGAGACTGCGAGAGAGCGAGAGACTGCGAGAGAGAGAGAGACTGCGAGAGAGAGAAAGACTGCGAGAGCGAGAAAGACTGCGAGAGGGAGAGACTGCGAGAGGGAGAGACTGCGAGAGGGAGAGACTGCGAGAGGGAGAGACTGCGAGAGGGAGAGACTGCGAGAGGGAGAGACTGCGAGAGGGAGAGACTGCGAGAGGGAGAGACCGCGAGAGGGAGAGACCGCGAGAGGGAGAGACTGCGCGAGGGAGAGACTGCGAGAGGGAGAGACTGCGAGAGGGAGAGACTGCGAGAGGGAGAGACTGCGAGAGGGAGAGACTGCGAGAGGGAGAGACTGCGAGAGGGAGAGACTGCGAGAGGGAGAGACTGCGAGAGGGAGAGACTGCGAGAGGGAGAGAGTGCGAGAGGGAGAGAGACTGCGAGAGGGAGAGAGACTGCGAGAGGGAGAGAGACTGCGAGAGGGAGACAGACTGCGAGAGGGAGACAGACTGCGAGAGGGAGACAGACTGCGAGAGGGAGACAGACTGCGAGAGGGAGACAGACTGCGAGAGGGAGACAGACTGCGAGAGGGAGACAGACTGCGAGTGGGAGACAGACTGCGAGAGGGAGACAGACTGCGAGAGGGAGACAGACTGCGAGAGGGAGACAGACTGCGAGAGGGAGACAGACTGCGAGAGGGAGACAGACTGCGAGAGGGAGACAGACTGCGAGAGGGAGACAGACTGCGAGAGGGAGAGAGACTGCGAGAGGGAGACAGACTGCGAGAGGGAGACAGACTGCGAGAGGGAGACAGACTGCGAGAGGGAGACAGACTGCGAGAGGGAGACAGACTGCGAGAGGGAGACAGACTGCGAGAGGGAGACAGACTGCGAGAGGGAGACAGACTGCGAGAGGGAGAGAGACTGCGAGAGAGAGAGACTGCGAGAGAGAGAGAGACAGCGAGAGAGAGAGACAGGGAGAGAGAGAGACTGCGAGAGAGAGAGAGAGACTGCGAAAGAGAGAGACTACGAGAGAGAGAGACTGCGAGAGAGAGAGACTGCGAGAGAGAGAGACTGCGAGAGAGAGAGACTGCGAGAGAGAGAGACTGCGAGAGAGAGAGACTGCGAGAGAGAGAGACTGCGAGAGAGAGAGACTGCGAGAGAGAGAGACTGCGAGAGAGAGAGACTGCGAGAGAGAGAGACTGCGAGAGGGAGAGACTGCGAGAGGGAGAGACTGCGAGAGAGACTGCGAGAGAGAGAGACTGCGAAAGAGAGAGACTGCGAGAGAGAGAGACTGCGAGAGGGAGAGACTGCGAGAGAGAGAGAGACTGCGAGAGGGAGAGAGACTGCGAGAGGGAGAGACTGCGACAGAGAGAGACTGCGTGGGAGAGAGACTGCGAGAGAGAGAGAGACTGCGAGAGAGAGAGAGACTGCGAGAGAGAGAAAGACTGCGAGAGGGAGAGACTGCGAGAGGGAGAGACTGCGAGAGGGAGAGACTGCGAGAGGGAGAGACTGCGAGAGGGAGAGACTGCGAGAGGGAGAGACTGCGAGAGGGAGAGACTGCGAGAGGGAGAGACTGCGAGAGGGAGAGACTGCGAGAGGGAGAGACTGTGAGAGAGAGACTGCGAAGGGGAGAGACTGCGAGAGGGACAGACTGCGAGACAGAGAGAGACTGCGAGAGGGAGAGAGACTGCGAGAGAGAGAGAGGCTGCGAGAGAGAGAGAGGCTGCGAGAGGGGGGAGACCGCGAGAGAGAGAGAGACCGCGATAGAGAGAGACTGCGAGAGGGAGAGACTTCGAGAGTGAGAGACTGCAGAGGGAGAGAGACTGCGAGACAGACGGCGAGAGAGAGAGACTGCGAGAGAGAGAGAGACTGCGAGAGGGAGAGACTGCGAGAGGGAGAGACTGCGAGAGGGAGAGACTGCGAGAGAGGGAGACTGCGAGAGAGAGAGAGACTGCGAGAGAGAGAGAGACTGCGAGAGAGAGAGAGACTGCGAGAGAGAGAGAGACTGCGAGAGAGAGAGACTGCGAGAGAAAGAGACTGCGAGAGAGAGAGACTGCGAGAGAGAGAGACTGCGAGAGAGAGAGACTGCGAGAGAGAGAGACTGCGATGGGAGAGAGACTGCGAGAGGGAGAGAGACTGCGAGAGAGAGACAGACTGCGAGAGGTAGAGAGACTGAGTGAGGGAGAGACTGCGAGAGGGAGAGAGACTGCGAGAGGGACAGACTGCGAGAGAGAGAGAGACTGCGAGAGGGAGAGAGACTGCGAGAGGGAGAGAGACTGCGAGAGGGAGAGACTGCGAGAGAGAGAGAGACTGCGAGAGGGAGAGAGACTGCGAGAGGGACTGACTGCGACAGAGAGAGACTGCGTGGGGGAGAGACTGCGAGAGAGAGAGAGACTGCGAGAGAGAGAGAGACTGCGAGAGAGAGAAAGACTGCGAGAGCGAGAAAGACTGCGAGAGGGAGAGACTGCGAGAGGGAGAGACTGCGAGAGGGAGAGACTGCGAGAGGGAGAGACTGCGAGAGGGAGAGACTGCGAGAGGGAGAGACTGCGAGAGGGAGAGACTGCGAGAGGGAGAGACTGCGAGAGGGAGAGACTGCGAGAGGGAGAGACTGCGAGAGGGAGAGAGTGCGAGAGGGAGAGACTGCGAGAGGGAGAGACTGCGACAGGGAGAGAGTGCGAGAGGGAGAGACTGCGAGAGGGAGAGGCTGCGAGAGGGAGAGACTGCGAGAGGGAGAGACTGCGAGAGGGAGAGACTGCGAGAGGAAGAGACTGCGAGAGGGAGAGACTGCGAGAGGGAGAGACTGCGAGAGGGAGAGACTGCGAGAGGGAGAGACTGCGAGAGGGAGAGACTGCGAGAGGGAGAGACTGCGAGAGGGAGAGACTGCGAGAGGGAGTGACTGCGAGAGGGAGAGACTGCGAGAGGGAGAGACTGCGAGAGGGAGAGACTGCGAGAGGGAGAGACTGCGAGAGGGAGAGTCTGCGAGAGGGAGAGACTGCGAGAGGGAGAGACTGCGAGAGGGAGAGACTGCGAGAGGGAGAGACTGCGAGAGGGAGAGACTGCGAGAGAGAGAGACTGCGAGAGAGAGAGACTGCGAGAGAGAGAGACTGCGAGAGGGAGAGAGACTGCGAGAGAGAGACAGACCGCGAGAGGGAGAGAGACCGCGAGAGGCAGAGTGACTGAGTGAGGGAGTGACTGCGAGAGAGAGAGAGAGACTGCGAGAGGGCGAGAGACTGCGAGAGGGCGAGAGACTGCGAGAGGGCGAGAAACTGCGAGAGGGCGAGAGACTGCGAGAGGGCGAGAGACTGCGAGAGGGCGAGAGACTGCGAGAGGGCGAGAGACTGCGAGAGGGCGAGAGACTGCGAGAGGGCGAGAGACTGCGAGAGGGCGAGAGACTGCGAGAGGGCGAGAGACTGCGAGAGGGCCAGAGACTGCGAGAGGGCCAGAGACTGCGAGAGGGCCAGAGACTGCGAGAGGGCCAGAGACTGCGAGAGGGCCAGAGACTGCGAGAGGGCCAGAGACTGCGAGAGGGCCAGAGACTGCGAGAGGGCCAGAGACTGCGAGAGGGCCAGAGACTGCGAGAGGGCCAGAGACTGCGAGAGGGCGAGAGACTGCGAGAGGGAGATAGACTGCGAGAGGGAGAGAGACTGCGAGAGGGAGAGAGACTGCGAGAGGGAGAGAGACTGCGAGAGGGAGAGAGACTGCGAGAGGGAGAGAGACTGCGAGAGGGAGAGAGACTGCGAGAGGGAGAGAGACTGCGAGAGGGAGAGAGACTGCGAGAGGGAGAGAGACTGCGAGAGGGAGACAGACTGCGAGAGGGAGACAGACTGCGAGAGGGAGACAGACTGCGAGAGGGAGACAGACTGCGAGAGGGAGACAGACTGCGAGAGGGAGACAGACTGCGAGAGGGAGACAGACTGCGAGAGGGAGACAGACTGCGAGAGGGAGACAGACTGCGAGAGGGAGACAGACTGCGAGAGGGAGACAGACTGCGAGAGGGAGACAGACTGCGAGAGGGAGACAGACTGCGAGAGGGAGACAGACTGCGAGAGGGAGACAGACTGCGAGAGGGAGACAGACTGCGAGAGGGAGACAGACTGCGAGAGGGAGACAGACTGCGAGAGGGAGACAGACTGCGAGAGGGAGACAGACTGCGAGAGGGAGACAGACTGCGAGAGGGAGACAGACTGCGAGAGGGAGACAGACTGCGAGAGGGAGACAGACTGCGATAGGGAGAGAGACTGCGAGAGAGAGAGACTGCGAGAGAGAGAGAGACAGCGAGAGAGAGAGAGACAGCGAGAGAGAGAGACAGGGAGAGAGAGAGACTGCGAGAGAGAGAGACTGCGAAAGAGAGAGACTGCGAGAGAGAGACTGCGAGAGAGAGAGACTGCGAGAGAGAGAGACTGCGAGAGAGAGAGACTGCGAGAGAGAGAGACTGCGAGAGGGAGAGAGACTGCGAGAGGGAGAGAGACTGCGAGAGAGAGACAGACTGCGAGAGGTAGAGAGACTGAGTGAGGGAGAGACTGCGAGAGGGAGAGAGACTGCGAGAGGGACAGACTGCGAGAGAGAGAGAGACTGCGAGAGGGAGAGAGACTGCGAGAGGGATAGACTGCGAGAGGGACTGACTGCGACAGAGAGAGACTGCGTGGGAGAGAGACTGCGAGAGAGAGAGAGACTGCGAGAGAGCGAGAGACTGCGAGAGAGAGAGAGACTGCGAGAGAGAGAAAGACTGCGAGAGCGAGAAAGACTGCGAGAGGGAGAGACTGCGAGAGGGAGAGACTGCGAGAGGGAGAGACTGCGAGAGGGAGAGACTGCGAGAGGGAGAGTCTGCGAGAGGGAGAGACTGCGAGAGGGAGAGACTGCGAGAGGGAGAGACCGCGAGAGGGAGAGACCGCGAGAGGGAGAGACTGCGCGAGGGAGAGACTGCGAGAGGGAGAGACTGCGAGAGGGAGAGACTGCGAGAGGGAGAGACTGCGAGAGGGAGAGACTGCGAGAGGGAGAGACTGCGAGAGGGAGAGACTGCGAGAGGGAGAGACTGCGAGAGGGAGAGACTGCGAGAGGGAGAGACTGCGAGAGGGAGAGACTGCGAGAGGGAGAGAGTGCGAGAGGGAGAGAGACTGCGAGAGGGAGAGAGACTGCGAGAGGGAGAGAGACTGCGAGAGGGAGACAGACTGCGAGAGGGAGACAGACTGCGAGAGGGAGACAGACTGCGAGAGGGAGACAGACTGCGAGAGGGAGACAGACTGCGAGAGGGAGACAGACTGCGAGAGGGAGACAGACTGCGAGAGGGAGACAGACTGCGAGAGGGAGACAGACTGCGAGTGGGAGACAGACTGCGAGAGGGAGACAGACTGCGAGAGGGAGACAGACTGCGAGAGGGAGACAGACTGCGAGAGGGAGACAGACTGCGAGAGGGAGACAGACTGCGAGAGGGAGACAGACTGCGAGAGGGAGAGAGACTGCGAGAGGGAGACAGACTGCGAGAGGGAGACAGACTGCGAGAGGGAGACAGACTGCGAGAGGGAGACAGACTGCGAGAGGGAGACAGACTGCGAGAGGGAGACAGACTGCGAGAGGGAGAGAGACTGCGAGAGAGAGAGACTGCGAGAGAGAGAGAGACAGCGGGAGAGAGAGACAGGGAGAGAGAGAGACTACGAGAGAGAGAGAGAGACTGCGAAAGAGAGAGACTACGAGAGAGAGAGACTGCGAGAGAGAGAGACTGCGAGAGAGAGAGACTGCGAGAGAGAGAGACTGCGAGAGAGAGAGACTGCGAGAGAGAGAGACTGCGAGAGAGAGAGACTGCGAGAGAGAGAGACTGCGAGAGAGAGAGACTGCGAGAGAGAGAGACTGCGAGAGAGAGAGACTGCGAGAGGGAGAGACTGCGAGAGGGAGAGACTGCGAGAGAGACTGCGAGAGAGAGAGACTGCGAAAGAGAGAGACTGCGAGAGAGAGAGACTGCGAGAGGGAGAGACTGCGAGAGAGAGAGAGACTGCGAGAGGGAGAGAGACTGCGAGAGGGAGAGACTGCGACAGGGAGAGACTGCGTGGGAGAGAGACTGCGAGAGAGAGAGAGACTGCGAGAGAGAGAGAGACTGCGAGAGAGAGAAAGACTGCGAGAGGGAGAGACTGCGAGAGGGAGAGACTGCGAGAGGGAGAGACTGCGAGAGGGAGAGACTGCGAGAGGGAGAGACTGCGAGAGGGAGAGACTGCGAGAGGGAGAGACTGCGAGAGGGAGAGACTGCGAGAGGGAGAGACTGCGAGAGGGAGAGACTGCGAGAGGGAGAGACTGTGAGAGAGAGACTGCGAAGGGGAGAGACTGCGAGAGGGACAGACTGCGAGACAGAGAGAGACTGCGAGAGGGAGAGAGACTGCGAGAGAGAGAGAGGCTGCGAGAGAGAGAGAGGCTGCGAGAGGGGGGAGACCGCGAGAGAGAGAGAGACCGCGATAGAGAGAGACTGCGAGAGGGAGAGACTTCGAGAGTGAGAGACTGCGAGAGGGAGAGACTGCAGAGGGAGAGAGACTGCGAGACAGACGGCGAGAGAGAGAGACTGCGAGAGAGAGAGAGACTGCGAGAGGGAGAGACTGCGAGAGGGAGAGACTGCGAGAGAGGGAGACTGCGAGCGAGAGAGAGACTGCGAGAGAGAGACTGCAAGAGAGAGAGAGACTGCGAGAGAGAGAGAGACTGCGAGAGAGAGAGACTGCGAGAGAAAGAGACTGCGAGAGAGAGAGACTGCGAGAGAGAGAGACTGCGAGAGAGAGAGACTGCGAGAGAGAGAGACTGCGAGAGGGAGAGAGACTGCGAGAGGGAGAGAGACTGCGAGAGAGAGACAGACTGCGAGAGGTAGAGAGACTGAGTGAGGGAGAGACTGCGAGAGGGAGAGAGACTGCGAGAGGGACAGACTGCGAGAGAGAGAGAGACTGCGAGAGGGAGAGAGACTGCGAGAGGGAGAGACTGCGAGAGAGAGAGAGACTGCGAGAGGGAGAGAGACTGCGAGAGGGACTGACTGCGACAGAGAGAGACTGCGTGGGGGAGAGACTGCGAGAGAGAGAGAGACTGCGAGAGAGAGAGAGACTGCGAGAGAGAGAAAGACTGCGAGAGCGAGAAAGACTGCGAGAGGGAGAGACTGCGAGAGGGAGAGACTGCGAGAGGGAGAGACTGCGAGAGGGAGAGACTGCGAGAGGGAGAGACTGCGAGAGGGAGAGACTGCGAGAGGGAGAGAGTGCGAGAGGGAGAGACTGCGAGAGGGAGAGACTGCGAGAGGGAGAGACTGCGAGAGGAAGAGACTGCGAGAGGGAGAGACTGCGAGAGGGAGAGACTGCGAGAGGGAGAGACTGCGAGAGGGAGAGACTGCGAGAGGGAGAGACTGCGAGAGGGAGAGACTGCGAGAGGGAGAGACTGCGACAGGGAGAGAGTGCGAGAGGGAGAGACTGCGAGAGGGAGAGGCTGCGAGAGGGAGAGACTGCGAGAGGGAGAGACTGCGAGAGGGAGAGACTGCGAGAGGAAGAGACTGCGAGAGGGAGAGACTGCGAGAGGGAGAGACTGCGAGAGGGAGAGACTGCGAGAGGGAGAGACTGCGAGAGGGAGAGACTGCGAGAGGGAGAGACTGCGAGAGGGAGTGACTGCGAGAGGGAGAGACTGCGAGAGGGAGAGACTGCGAGAGGGAGAGTCTGCGAGAGGGAGAGACTGCGAGAGGGAGAGACTGCGAGAGGGAGAGACTGCGAGAGGGAGAGACTGCGAGAGGGAGAGACTGCGAGAGGGAGAGACTGCGAGAGGGAGAGGCTGCGAGAGGGAGAGACTGCGAGAGGGAGAGAGACTGCGAGAGAGAGAGACAGGGAGAGAGAGAGACTGCGAGAGAGAGAGACTGCGAAAGAGAGAGACTACGAGAGAGAGAGACTGTGAGAGAGGGAGACTGGGAGAGAGAGAGACTGCGAGAGAGAGAGACTGCGAGAGAGAGAGACTGCGAGAGAGAGAGACTGCGAGAGAGAGAGACTGCGAGAGAGAGAGACTGCGAGAGAGAGAGACTGCGAGAGAGAGAGACTGCGAGAGAGAGAGACTGCGAGAGAGAGAGACTGCGAGAGAGAGAGACTGCGAGAGGGAGAGACTGCGAGAGGGGGAGACTGCGAGAGAGACTGCGAGAGAGAGAGACTGCGAAAGAGAGAGACGGCGAGAGAGAGAGACTGCGAGAGAGAGAGACTGCGAGAGAGAGAGACTGCGAGAGGGAGAGACTGCGAGAGAGAGAGAGACTGCGAGAGGGAGAGAGACTGCGAGAGGGAGAGACTGCGACAGAGAGAGACTGCGAGAGAGAGAGAGACTGCGAGAGAGAGAGAGACTGCGAGAGAGAGAGAGACTGCGAGAGAGAGAAAGACTGCGAGAGGGAGAGACTGCGAGAGGGAGAGACTGCGAGAGGGAGAGACTGCGAGAGGGAGAGACTGCGAGAGGGAGAGACTGCGAGAGGGAGAGACTGCGAGAGGGAGAGACTGCGAGAGGGAGAGACTGCGAGAGGGAGAGACTGCGAGAGGGAGAGACTGCGAGAGGGAGAGACTGCGAGAGGGAGAGACTGCGAGAGGGAGAGACTGCGAGAGGGAGAGACTGCGAGAGGGAGAGACTGCGAGAGAGAGACTGCGAGAGGGACAGACTGCGAGACGGAGAGAGACTGCGAGAGGGAGAGAGACTGCGAGAGAGAGAGAGGCTGCGAGAGAGAGAGAGGCTGCGAGAGGGGGGAGACCGCGAGAGAGAGAGAGACTGCGATAGAGAGAGACTGCGAGAGGGAGAGAGACTGCGAGAGGGAGAGAGACTGCGAGAGGGAGAGAGACTGCGAGAGGGAGAGAGACTGCGAGAGGGAGAGAGACTGCGAGAGGGAGAGAGACTGCGAGAGGGAGAGAGACTGCGAGAGGGAGAGAGACTGCGAGAGGGAGAGAGACTGCGAGAGGGAGAGAGACTGCGAGAGGGAGAGACTGCGAGAGGGAGAGACTGCGAGAGGGAGAGACTGCGAGAGGGAGAGACTGCGAGAGGGAGAGACTGCGAGAGGGAGAGACTGCGAGAGGGAGAGACTGCGAGAGGGAGAGAGTGCGAGAGGGAGAGAGACTGCGAGAGGGAGAGAGACTGCGAGAGGGAGAGAGACTGCGAGAGGGAGACAGACTGCGAGAGGGAGACAGACTGCGAGAGGGAGACAGACTGCGAGAGGGAGACAGACTGCGAGAGGGAGACAGACTGCGAGAGGGAGACAGACTGCGAGAGGGAGACAGACTGCGAGAGGGAGACAGACTGCGAGAGGGAGACAGACTGCGAGTGGGAGACAGACTGCGAGAGGGAGACAGACTGCGAGAGGGAGACAGACTGCGAGAGGGAGACAGACTGCGAGAGGGAGACAGACTGCGAGAGGGAGACAGACTGCGAGAGGGAGACAGACTGCGAGAGGGAGACAGACTGCGAGAGGGAGAGAGACTGCGAGAGGGAGACAGACTGCGAGAGGGAGACAGACTGCGAGAGGGAGACAGACTGCGAGAGGGAGACAGACTGCGAGAGGGAGACAGACTGCGAGAGGGAGACAGACTGCGAGAGGGAGACAGACTGCGAGAGGGAGAGAGACTGCGAGAGAGAGAGACTGCGAGAGAGAGAGAGACAGCGAGAGAGAGAGACAGGGAGAGAGAGAGACTGCGAGAGAGAGAGAGAGACTGCGAAAGAGAGAGACTACGAGAGAGAGAGACTGCGAGAGAGAGAGACTGCGAGAGAGAGAGACTGCGAGAGAGAGAGACTGCGAGAGAGAGAGACTGCGAGAGAGAGAGACTGCGAGAGAGAGAGACTGCGAGAGAGAGAGACTGCGAGAGAGAGAGACTGCGAGAGAGAGAGACTGCGAGAGAGAGAGACTGCGAGAGGGAGAGACTGCGAGAGGGAGAGACTGCGAGAGAGACTGCGAGAGAGAGAGACTGCGAAAGAGAGAGACTGCGAGAGAGAGAGACTGCGAGAGGGAGAGACTGCGAGAGAGAGAGAGACTGCGAGAGGGAGAGAGACTGCGAGAGGGAGAGACTGCGACAGAGAGAGACTGCGTGGGAGAGAGACTGCGAGAGAGAGAGAGACTGCGAGAGAGAGAGAGACTGCGAGAGAGAGAGACTGCGAGAGAGAGAAAGACTGCGAGAGGGAGAGACTGCGAGAGGGAGAGACTGCGAGAGGGAGAGACTGCGAGAGGGAGAGACTGCGAGAGGGAGAGACTGCGAGAGGGAGAGACTGCGAGAGGGAGAGACTGCGAGAGGGAGAGACTGCGAGAGGGAGAGACTGCGAGAGGGAGAGACTGCGAGAGGGAGAGACTGCGAGAGGGAGAGACTGCGAGAGGGAGAGACTGCGAGAGGGAGAGACTGTGAGAGAGAGACTGCGAAGGGGAGAGACTGCGAGAGGGACAGACTGCGAGACAGAGAGAGACTGCGAGAGGGAGAGAGACTGCGAGAGAGAGAGAGGCTGCGAGAGAGAGAGAGGCTGCGAGAGGGGGGAGACCGCGAGAGAGAGAGAGACCGCGATAGAGAGAGACTGCGAGAGGGAGAGACTTCGAGAGTGAGAGACTGCGAGAGGGAGAGACTGCAGAGGGAGAGAGACTGCGAGACAGATGGCGAGAGAGAGAGACTGCGAGAGAGAGAGAGACTGCGAGAGGGAGAGACTGCGAGAGGGAGAGACTGCGAGAGAGGGAGACTGCGAGAGAGAGAGAGACTGCGAGAGAGAGAGAGACTGCGAGAGAGAGAGAGACTGCGAGAGAGAGAGAGACTGCGAGAGAGAGAGACTGCGAGAGAAAGAGACTGCGAGAGAGAGAGAGACTGCGAGAGAGAGAGACTGCGAGAGAGAGAGACTGCGAGAGAGAGAGACTGCGAGAGGGAGAGAGACTGCGAGAGGGAGAGAGACTGCGAGAGAGAGACAGACTGCGAGAGGTAGAGAGACTGAGTGAGGGAGAGACTGCGAGAGGGAGAGAGACTGCGAGAGGGACAGACTGCGAGAGAGAGAAAGACTGCGAGAGGGAGAGAGACTGCGAGAGGGAGAGACTGCGAGAGAGAGAGAGACTGCGAGAGGGAGAGAGACTGCGAGAGGGACTGACTGCGACAGAGAGAGACTGCGTGGGGGAGAGACTGCGAGAGAGAGAGAGAATGCGAGAGAGAGAGAGACTGCGAGAGAGAGAAAGACTGCGAGAGCGAGAAAGACTGCGAGAGGGAGAGACTGCGAGAGGGAGAGACTGCGAGAGGGAGAGACTGCGAGAGGGAGAGACTGCGAGAGGGAGAGACTGCGAGAGGGAGAGACTGCGAGAGGGAGAGACTGCGAGAGGGAGAGACTGCGAGAGGGAGAGACTGCGAGAGGGAGAGACTGCGAGAGGGAGAGAGTGCGAGAGGGAGAGACTGCGAGAGGGAGAGACTGCGACAGGGAGAGAGTGCGAGAGGGAGAGACTGCGAGAGGGAGAGGCTGCGAGAGGGAGAGACTGCGAGAGGGAGAGACTGCGAGAGGGAGAGACTGCGAGAGGAAGAGACTGCGAGAGGGAGAGACTGCGAGAGGGAGAGACTGCGAGAGGGAGAGACTGCGAGAGGGAGAGACTGCGAGAGGGAGAGACTGCGAGAGGGAGAGACTGCGAGAGGGAGTGACTGCGAGAGGGAGAGACTGCGAGAGGGAGAGACTGCGAGAGGGAGAGACTGCGAGAGGGAGAGACTGCGAGAGGGAGAGACTGCGAGAGGGAGAGACTGCGAGAGGGAGAGACTGCGAGAGGGAGAGACTGCGAGAGGGAGAGACTGCGAGAGGGAGAGACTGCGAGAGGGAGAGGCTGCGAGAGGGAGAGACTGCGAGAGGGAGAGAGACTGCGAGAGAGAGAGACAGGGAGAGAGAGAGACTGCGAGAGAGAGAGACTGCGAAAGAGAGAGACTACGAGAGAGAGAGACTGTGAGAGAGGGAGACTGGGAGAGAGAGAGACTGCGAGAGAGAGAGACTGCGAGAGAGAGAGACTGCGAGAGAGAGAGACTGCGAGAGAGAGAGACTGCGAGAGAGAGAGACTGCGAGAGAGAGAGACTGCGAGAGAGAGAGACTGCGAGAGAGAGAGACTGCGAGAGGGAGAGACTGCGAGAGGGGGAGACTGCGAGAGAGACTGCGAGAGAGAGAGACTGCGAAAGAGAGAGACTGCGAGAGAGAGAGACTGCGAGAGAGAGAGACTGCGAGAGGGAGAGACTGCGAGAGAGAGAGAGACTGCGAGAGGGAGAGAGACTGCGAGAGGGAGAGACTGCGACAGAGAGAGACTGCGTGGGAGAGAGACTGCGAGAGAGAGAGAGACTGCGAGAGAGAGAGAGACTGCGAGAGAGAGAAAGACTGCGAGAGGGAGAGACTGCGAGAGGGAGAGACTGCGAGAGGGAGAGACTGCGAGAGGGAGAGACTGCGAGAGGGAGAGACTGCGAGAGGGAGAGACTGCGAGAGGGAGAGACTGCGAGAGGGAGAGACTGCGAGAGGGAGAGACTGCGAGAGGGAGAGACTGCGAGAGGGAGAGACTGCGAGAGGGAGAGACTGCGAGAGGGAGAGACTGCGAGAGAGAGACTGCGAGAGGGACAGACTGCGAGACGGAGAGAGACTGCGAGAGGGAGAGAGACTGCGAGAGAGAGAGAGACTGCGAGAGAGAGAGAGACTGCGAGAGAGAGAGAGACTGCGAGAGAGAGAGAGACTGCGAGAGAGAGAGAGACTGCGAGAGAGAGAGACTGCGAGAGAAAGAGACTGCGAGAGAGAGAGACTGCGAGAGAGAGAGACTGCGAGAGAGAGAGACTGCGAGAGAGAGAGACTGCGAGAGAGAGAGACTGCGAGAGAGAGAGACTGCGAGAGAGAGAGACTGCGAGAGGGAGAGAGACTGCGAGAGGGAGAGAGACTGCGAGAGAGAGACAGACTGCGAGAGGTAGAGAGACTGAGTGAGGGAGAGACTGCGAGAGGGAGAGAGACTGCGAGAGGGACAGACTGCGAGAGAGAGAGAGACTGCGAGAGGGGGAGAGACTGCGAGAGGGAGAGACTGCGAGAGAGAGAGAGACTGCGAGAGGGAGAGAGACTGCGAGAGGGACTGACTGCGACAGAGAGAGACTGCGTGGGAGAGAGACTGCGAGAGAGAGAGAGACTGCGAGAGAGAGAGAGACTGCGAGAGAGAGAAAGACTGCGAGAGCGAGAAAGACTGCGAGAGCGAGAAAGACTGCGAGAGGGAGAGACTGCGAGAGGGAGGGACTGCGAGAGGGAGGGACTGCGAGAGGGAGAGACTGCGAGAGGGAGAGACTGCGAGAGGGAGAGACTGCGAGAGGGAGAGACTGCGAGAGGGAGAGACTGCGAGAGGGAGAGACTGCGAGAGGGAGAGAGTGCGAGAGGGAGAGAGTGCGAGAGGGAGAGACTGCGACAGGGAGAGAGTGCGAGAGGGAGAGACTGCGAGAGGGAGAGACTGCGAGAGGGAGAGACTGCGAGAGGGAGAGACTGCGAGAGGGAGAGACTGCGAGAGGGAGAGACTGCGAGAGGGAGAGACTGCGAGAGGGAGAGACTGCGAGAGGGAGAGACTGCGAGAGGGAGAGACTGCGAGAGGGAGAGACTGCGAGAGGGAGAGACTGCGAGAGGGAGAGACTGCGAGAGGGAGTGACTGCGAGAGGGAGAGACTGCGAGAGGGAGAGACTGCGAGAGGGAGAGACTGCGAGAGGGAGAGTCTGCGAGAGGGAGAGACTGCGAGAGGGAGAGACTGCGAGAGGGAGAGACTGCGAGAGGGAGAGACTGCGAGAGGGAGAGACTGCGAGAGGGAGAGGCTGCGAGAGGGAGAGACTGCGAGAGGGAGAGACTGCGAGAGGGAGAGACTGCGAGAGGGAGAGAGACTGCGAGAGAGAGACAGACTGCGAGAGGTAGAGAGACTGAGTGAGGGAGAGACTGCGAGAGGGAGAGACTGCGAGAGGGAGAGACTGCGAGAGGGAGAGACTGCGAGAGGGAGAGACTGCGAGAGGGGGAGAGACTGCGAGAGGGAGAGACGGCGAGAGAGAGAGAGACTGCGAGAGGGAGAGAGACTGCGAGAGGGACTGACTGCGACAGAGAGAGACTGCGTGGGAGAGAGACTGCGAGAGAGAGAGAGACTGCGAGAGAGAGAGAGACTGCGAGAGAGAGAAAGACTGCGAGAGCGAGAAAGACTGCGAGAGCGAGAAAGACTGCGAGAGGGAGAGACTGCGAGAGGGAGAGACTGCGAGAGGGAGAGACTGCGAGAGGGAGAGACTGCGAGAGGGAGAGACTGCGAGAGGGAGAGACTGCGAGAGGGAGAGACTGCGAGAGGGAGAGACTGCGAGAGGGAGAGACTGCGAGAGGGAGAGAGTGCGAGAGGGAGAGACTGCGAGAGGGAGAGACTGCGACAGGGAGAGAGTGCGAGAGGGAGAGACTGCGAGAGGGAGAGACTGCGAGAGGGAGAGACTGCGAGAGGGAGAGACTGCGAGAGGGAGAGACTGCGAGAGGAAGAGACTGCGAGAGGGAGAGACTGCGAGAGGGAGAGACTGCGAGAGGGAGAGACTGCGAGAGGGAAAGACTGCGAGAGGGAGAGACTGCGAGAGGGAGAGACTGCGAGAGAGAGAGACTGCGAGAGGGCGAGAGACTGCGAGAGGGCGAGAAACTGCGAGAGGGCGAGAGACTGCGAGAGGGCGAGAGACTGCGAGAGGGCGAGAGACTGCGAGAGGGCGAGAGACTGCGAGAGGGCGAGAGACTGCGAGAGGGCGAGAGACTGCGAGAGGGCGAGAGACTGCGAGAGGGCCAGAGACTGCGAGAGGGCCAGAGACTGCGAGAGGGCCAGAGACTGCGAGAGGGCCAGAGACTGCGAGAGGGCCAGAGACTGCGAGAGGGCCAGAGACTGCGAGAGGGCCAGAGACTGCGAGAGGGGCAGAGACTGCGAGAGGGCCAGAGACTGCGAGAGGGCCAGAGACTGCGAGAGGGCCAGAGACTGCGAGAGGGCGAGAGACTGCGAGAGGGAGATAGACTGCGAGAGGGAGAGAGACTGCGAGAGGGAGAGAGACTGCGAGAGGGAGAGAGACTGCGAGAGGGAGAGAGACTGCGAGAGGGAGAGAGACTGCGAGAGGGAGAGAGACTGCGAGAGGGAGAGAGACTGCGAGAGGGAGAGAGACTGCGAGAGGGAGACAGACTGCGAGAGGGAGACAGACTGCGAGAGGGAGACAGACTGCGAGAGGGAGACAGACTGCGAGAGGGAGACAGACTGCGAGAGGGAGACAGACTGCGAGAGGGAGACAGACTGCGAGAGGGAGACAGACTGCGAGAGGGAGACAGACTGCGAGAGGGAGACAGACTGCGAGAGGGAGACAGACTGCGAGAGGGAGACAGACTGCGAGAGGGAGACAGACTGCGAGAGGGAGACAGACTGCGAGAGGGAGACAGACTGCGAGAGGGAGACAGACTGCGAGAGGGAGACAGACTGCGAGAGGGAGACAGACTGCGAGAGGGAGACAGACTGCGAGAGGGAGACAGACTGCGAGAGGGAGACAGACTGCGAGAGGGAGACAGACTGCGAGAGGGAGACAGACTGCGAGAGGGAGACAGACTGCGAGAGGGAGACAGACTGCGAGAGGGAGACAGACTGCGAGAGGGAGACAGACTGCGAGAGGGAGACAGACTGCGATAGGGAGAGAGACTGCGAGAGAGAGAGACTGCGAGAGAGAGAGAGACAGCGAGAGAGAGAGAGACAGCGAGAGAGAGAGACAGGGAGAGAGAGAGACTGCGAGAGAGAGAGACTGCGAAAGAGAGAGACTGCGAGAGAGAGACTGCGAGAGAGAGAGACTGCGAGAGAGAGAGACTGCGAGAGAGAGAGACTGCGAGAGAGAGAGACTGCGAGAGGGAGAGAGACTGCGAGAGGGAGAGAGACTGCGAGAGAGAGACAGACTGCGAGAGGTAGAGAGACTGAGTGAGGGAGAGACTGCGAGAGGGAGAGAGACTGCGAGAGGGACAGACTGCGAGAGAGAGAGAGACTGCGAGAGGGAGAGAGACTGCGAGAGGGATAGACTGCGAGAGGGACTGACTGCGACAGAGAGAGACTGCGTGGGAGAGAGACTGCGAGAGAGAGAGAGACTGCGAGAGAGCGAGAGACTGCGAGAGAGAGAGAGACTGCGAGAGAGAGAAAGACTGCGAGAGCGAGAAAGACTGCGAGAGGGAGAGACTGCGAGAGGGAGAGACTGCGAGAGGGAGAGACTGCGAGAGGGAGAGACTGCGAGAGGGAGAGTCTGCGAGAGGGAGAGACTGCGAGAGGGAGAGACTGCGAGAGGGAGAGACCGCGAGAGGGAGAGACCGCGAGAGGGAGAGACTGCGCGAGGGAGAGACTGCGAGAGGGAGAGACTGCGAGAGGGAGAGACTGCGAGAGGGAGAGACTGCGAGAGGGAGAGACTGCGAGAGGGAGAGACTGCGAGAGGGAGAGACTGCGAGAGGGAGAGACTGCGAGAGGGAGAGACTGCGAGAGGGAGAGACTGCGAGAGGGAGAGACTGCGAGAGGGAGAGAGTGCGAGAGGGAGAGAGACTGCGAGAGGGAGAGAGACTGCGAGAGGGAGAGAGACTGCGAGAGGGAGACAGACTGCGAGAGGGAGACAGACTGCGAGAGGGAGACAGACTGCGAGAGGGAGACAGACTGCGAGAGGGAGACAGACTGCGAGAGGGAGACAGACTGCGAGAGGGAGACAGACTGCGAGAGGGAGACAGACTGCGAGAGGGAGACAGACTGCGAGAGGGAGACAGACTGCGAGTGGGAGACAGACTGCGAGAGGGAGACAGACTGCGAGAGGGAGACAGACTGCGAGAGGGAGACAGACTGCGAGAGGGAGACAGACTGCGAGAGGGAGACAGACTGCGAGAGGGAGACAGACTGCGAGAGGGAGAGAGACTGCGAGAGGGAGACAGACTGCGAGAGGGAGACAGACTGCGAGAGGGAGACAGACTGCGAGAGGGAGACAGACTGCGAGAGGGAGACAGACTGCGAGAGGGAGACAGACTGCGAGAGGGAGAGAGACTGCGAGAGAGAGAGACTGCGAGAGAGAGAGAGACAGCGGGAGAGAGAGACAGGGAGAGAGAGAGACTACGAGAGAGAGAGAGAGACTGCGAAAGAGAGAGACTACGAGAGAGAGAGACTGCGAGAGAGAGAGACTGCGAGAGAGAGAGACTGCGAGAGAGAGAGACTGCGAGAGAGAGAGACTGCGAGAGAGAGAGACTGCGAGAGAGAGAGACTGCGAGAGAGAGAGACTGCGAGAGAGAGAGACTGCGAGAGAGAGAGACTGCGAGAGAGAGAGACTGCGAGAGGGAGAGACTGCGAGAGGGAGAGACTGCGAGAGAGACTGCGAGAGAGAGAGACTGCGAAAGAGAGAGACTGCGAGAGAGAGAGACTGCGAGAGGGAGAGACTGCGAGAGAGAGAGAGACTGCGAGAGGGAGAGAGACTGCGAGAGGGAGAGACTGCGACAGGGAGAGACTGCGTGGGAGAGAGACTGCGAGAGAGAGAGAGACTGCGAGAGAGAGAGAGACTGCGAGAGAGAGAAAGACTGCGAGAGGGAGAGACTGCGAGAGGGAGAGACTGCGAGAGGGAGAGACTGCGAGAGGGAGAGACTGCGAGAGGGAGAGACTGCGAGAGGGAGAGACTGCGAGAGGGAGAGACTGCGAGAGGGAGAGACTGCGAGAGGGAGAGACTGCGAGAGGGAGAGACTGCGAGAGGGAGAGACTGTGAGAGAGAGACTGCGAAGGGGAGAGACTGCGAGAGGGACAGACTGCGAGACAGAGAGAGACTGCGAGAGGGAGAGAGACTGCGAGAGAGAGAGAGGCTGCGAGAGAGAGAGAGGCTGCGAGAGGGGGGAGACCGCGAGAGAGAGAGAGACCGCGATAGAGAGAGACTGCGAGAGGGAGAGACTTCGAGAGTGAGAGACTGCGAGAGGGAGAGACTGCAGAGGGAGAGAGACTGCGAGACAGACGGCGAGAGAGAGAGACTGCGAGAGAGAGAGAGACTGCGAGAGGGAGAGACTGCGAGAGGGAGAGACTGCGAGAGAGGGAGACTGCGAGCGAGAGAGAGACTGCGAGAGAGAGACTGCAAGAGAGAGAGAGACTGCGAGAGAGAGAGAGACTGCGAGAGAGAGAGACTGCGAGAGAAAGAGACTGCGAGAGAGAGAGACTGCGAGAGAGAGAGACTGCGAGAGAGAGAGACTGCGAGAGAGAGAGACTGCGAGAGGGAGAGAGACTGCGAGAGGGAGAGAGACTGCGAGAGAGAGACAGACTGCGAGAGGTAGAGAGACTGAGTGAGGGAGAGACTGCGAGAGGGAGAGAGACTGCGAGAGGGACAGACTGCGAGAGAGAGAGAGACTGCGAGAGGGAGAGAGACTGCGAGAGGGAGAGACTGCGAGAGAGAGAGAGACTGCGAGAGGGAGAGAGACTGCGAGAGGGACTGACTGCGACAGAGAGAGACTGCGTGGGGGAGAGACTGCGAGAGAGAGAGAGACTGCGAGAGAGAGAGAGACTGCGAGAGAGAGAAAGACTGCGAGAGCGAGAAAGACTGCGAGAGGGAGAGACTGCGAGAGGGAGAGACTGCGAGAGGGAGAGACTGCGAGAGGGAGAGACTGCGAGAGGGAGAGACTGCGAGAGGGAGAGACTGCGAGAGGGAGAGACTGCGAGAGGGAGAGACTGCGAGAGGGAGAGACTGCGAGAGGGAGAGACTGCGAGAGGGAGAGAGTGCGAGAGGGAGAGACTGCGAGAGGGAGAGACTGCGACAGGGAGAGAGTGCGAGAGGGAGAGACTGCGAGAGGGAGAGGCTGCGAGAGGGAGAGACTGCGAGAGGGAGAGACTGCGAGAGGGAGAGACTGCGAGAGGAAGAGACTGCGAGAGGGAGAGACTGCGAGAGGGAGAGACTGCGAGAGGGAGAGACTGCGAGAGGGAGAGACTGCGAGAGGGAGAGACTGCGAGAGGGAGAGACTGCGAGAGGGAGTGACTGCGAGAGGGAGAGACTGCGAGAGGGAGAGACTGCGAGAGGGAGAGTCTGCGAGAGGGAGAGACTGCGAGAGGGAGAGACTGCGAGAGGGAGAGACTGCGAGAGGGAGAGACTGCGAGAGGGAGAGACTGCGAGAGGGAGAGACTGCGAGAGGGAGAGGCTGCGAGAGGGAGAGACTGCGAGAGGGAGAGAGACTGCGAGAGAGAGAGACAGGGAGAGAGAGAGACTGCGAGAGAGAGAGACTGCGAAAGAGAGAGACTACGAGAGAGAGAGACTGTGAGAGAGGGAGACTGGGAGAGAGAGAGACTGCGAGAGAGAGAGACTGCGAGAGAGAGAGACTGCGAGAGAGAGAGACTGCGAGAGAGAGAGACTGCGAGAGAGAGAGACTGCGAGAGAGAGAGACTGCGAGAGAGAGAGACTGCGAGAGAGAGAGACTGCGAGAGAGAGAGACTGCGAGAGAGAGAGACTGCGAGAGGGAGAGACTGCGAGAGGGGGAGACTGCGAGAGAGACTGCGAGAGAGAGAGACTGCGAAAGAGAGAGACTGCGAGAGAGAGAGACTGCGAGAGAGAGAGACTGCGAGAGAGAGAGACTGCGAGAGGGAGAGACTGCGAGAGAGAGAGAGACTGCGAGAGGGAGAGAGACTGCGAGAGGGAGAGACTGCGACAGAGAGAGACTGCGAGAGAGAGAGAGACTGCGAGAGAGAGAGAGACTGCGAGAGAGAGAGAGACTGCGAGAGAGAGAAAGACTGCGAGAGGGAGAGACTGCGAGAGGGAGAGACTGCGAGAGGGAGAGACTGCGAGAGGGAGAGACTGCGAGAGGGAGAGACTGCGAGAGGGAGAGACTGCGAGAGGGAGAGACTGCGAGAGGGAGAGACTGCGAGAGGGAGAGACTGCGAGAGGGAGAGACTGCGAGAGGGAGAGACTGCGAGAGGGAGAGACTGCGAGAGGGAGAGACTGCGAGAGGGAGAGACTGCGAGAGGGAGAGACTGCGAGAGAGAGACTGCGAGAGGGACAGACTGCGAGACGGAGAGAGACTGCGAGAGGGAGAGAGACTGCGAGAGAGAGAGAGGCTGCGAGAGAGAGAGAGGCTGCGAGAGGGGGGAGACCGCGAGAGAGAGAGAGACTGCGATAGAGAGAGACTGCGAGAGGGAGAGAGACTGCGAGAGGGAGAGAGACTGCGAGAGGGAGAGAGACTGCGAGAGGGAGAGAGACTGCGAGAGGGAGAGAGACTGCGAGAGGGAGAGAGACTGCGAGAGGGAGAGAGACTGCGAGAGGGAGAGAGACTGCGAGAGGGAGAGAGACTGCGAGAGGGAGAGAGACTGCGAGAGGGAGAGACTGCGAGAGGGAGAGACTGCGAGAGGGAGAGACTGCGAGAGGGAGAGACTGCGAGAGGGAGAGACTGCGAGAGGGAGAGACTGCGAGAGGGAGAGACTGCGAGAGGGAGAGAGTGCGAGAGGGAGAGAGACTGCGAGAGGGAGAGAGACTGCGAGAGGGAGAGAGACTGCGAGAGGGAGACAGACTGCGAGAGGGAGACAGACTGCGAGAGGGAGACAGACTGCGAGAGGGAGACAGACTGCGAGAGGGAGACAGACTGCGAGAGGGAGACAGACTGCGAGAGGGAGACAGACTGCGAGAGGGAGACAGACTGCGAGAGGGAGACAGACTGCGAGTGGGAGACAGACTGCGAGAGGGAGACAGACTGCGAGAGGGAGACAGACTGCGAGAGGGAGACAGACTGCGAGAGGGAGACAGACTGCGAGAGGGAGACAGACTGCGAGAGGGAGACAGACTGCGAGAGGGAGACAGACTGCGAGAGGGAGACAGACTGCGAGAGGGAGAGAGACTGCGAGAGGGAGACAGACTGCGAGAGGGAGACAGACTGCGAGAGGGAGACAGACTGCGAGAGGGAGACAGACTGCGAGAGGGAGACAGACTGCGAGAGGGAGACAGACTGCGAGAGGGAGACAGACTGCGAGAGGGAGAGAGACTGCGAGAGAGAGAGACTGCGAGAGAGAGAGAGACAGCGAGAGAGAGAGACAGGGAGAGAGAGAGACTGCGAGAGAGAGAGAGAGACTGCGAAAGAGAGAGACTACGAGAGAGAGAGACTGCGAGAGAGAGAGACTGCGAGAGAGAGAGACTGCGAGAGAGAGAGACTGCGAGAGAGAGAGACTGCGAGAGAGAGAGACTGCGAGAGAGAGAGACTGCGAGAGAGAGAGACTGCGAGAGAGAGAGACTGCGAGAGAGAGAGACTGCGAGAGAGAGAGACTGCGAGAGGGAGAGACTGCGAGAGGGAGAGACTGCGAGAGAGACTGCGAGAGAGAGAGACTGCGAAAGAGAGAGACTGCGAGAGAGAGAGACTGCGAGAGGGAGAGACTGCGAGAGAGAGAGAGACTGCGAGAGGGAGAGAGACTGCGAGAGGGAGAGACTGCGACAGAGAGAGACTGCGTGGGAGAGAGACTGCGAGAGAGAGAGAGACTGCGAGAGAGAGAGAGACTGCGAGAGAGAGAAAGACTGCGAGAGGGAGAGACTGCGAGAGGGAGAGACTGCGAGAGGGAGAGACTGCGAGAGGGAGAGACTGCGAGAGGGAGAGACTGCGAGAGGGAGAGACTGCGAGAGGGAGAGACTGCGAGAGGGAGAGACTGCGAGAGGGAGAGACTGCGAGAGGGAGAGACTGCGAGAGGGAGAGACTGCGAGAGGGAGAGACTGCGAGAGGGAGAGACTGCGAGAGGGAGAGACTGCGAGAGGGAGAGACTGTGAGAGAGAGACTGCGAAGGGGAGAGACTGCGAGAGGGACAGACTGCGAGACAGAGAGAGACTGCGAGAGGGAGAGAGACTGCGAGAGAGAGAGAGGCTGCGAGAGAGAGAGAGGCTGCGAGAGGGGGGAGACCGCGAGAGAGAGAGAGACCGCGATAGAGAGAGACTGCGAGAGGGAGAGACTTCGAGAGTGAGAGACTGCGAGAGGGAGAGACTGCAGAGGGAGAGAGACTGCGAGACAGATGGCGAGAGAAGAGAGACTGCGAGAGAGAGAGAGACTGCGAGAGGGAGAGACTGCGAGAGGAGAGACTGCGAGAGAGAGAGAGACTGCGAGAGAGAGAGAGACTGCGAGAGAGAGAGAGACTGCGAGAGAGAGAGAGACTGCGAGAGAGAGAGAGACTGCGAGAGAGAGAGACTGCGAGAGAGAAGAGACTGCGAGAGAGAGAGAGACTGCGAGAGAGAGAGACTGCGAGAGAGAGAGACTGCGAGAGAGAGAGACTGCGAGAGGAGAGAGACTGCGAGAGGGAGAGAGACTGCGAGAGAGAGACAGACTGCGAGAGGTAGAGAGACTGAGTGAGGGAGAGACTGCGAGAGGGAGAGAGACTGCGAGAGGGACCAGACTGCGAGAAGAGAAGACTGCGAGAGGGAGAGAGACTGCGAGAGGGAGAGACTGCGAGAGAGAGAGAGACTGCGAGAGGGAGAGAGACTGCGAGAGGGACTGACTGCGACAGAGAGAGACTGCGTGGGGGAGAGACTGCGAGAGAGAGAGAGAATGCGAGAGAGAGAGAGACTGCGAGAGAGAGAAAGACTGCGAGAGCGAGAAAGACTGCGAGAGGGAGAGACTGCGAGAGGGAGAGACTGCGAGAGGGAGAGACTGCGAGAGGGAGAGACTGCGAGAGGGAGAGACTGCGAGAGGGAGAGACTGCGAGAGGGAGAGACTGCGAGAGGGAGAGACTGCGAGAGGGAGAGACTGCGAGAGGGAGAGACTGCGAGAGGGAGAGAGTGCGAGAGGGAGAGACTGCGAGAGGGAGAGACTGCGACAGGGAGAGAGTGCGAGAGGGAGAGACTGCGAGAGGGAGAGGCTGCGAGAGGGAGAGACTGCGAGAGGGAGAGACTGCGAGAGGGAGAGACTGCGAGAGGAAGAGACTGCGAGAGGGAGAGACTGCGAGAGGGAGAGACTGCGAGAGGGAGAGACTGCGAGAGGGAGAGACTGCGAGAGGGAGAGACTGCGAGAGGGAGAGACTGCGAGAGGGAGTGACTGCGAGAGGGAGAGACT
>NW_027591859.1:65000-67500 GCF_964213995.1 Mustelus asterias | reverse complement strand
GCAAGCACTCGCACGCGCAACAGAGGAGAAGAAAAGCACGGCACGACCGAGCACCGATCCAGGCATCAAGCGTCACACGCGTCAAGCTGCCGTCCTCCACGCGACGGCACTGAACGGCCACGGCAACCCACCGGCAGGCAACCGAGCACGGACCACGCGAGGCAACGTGTCCGGAGACGTCCAGCGGACAGTCACTCCACTCTCTCACTCTCTGTGCCGGAGCACCCAACCGAGCCAACTCTTGCGGATCCTTCCCGTGGACGAGCCACACACACACATCAACAGAGAGTCAACCCCCCTGGCCCGAGCCTAACGGAAGGCACACACGGTCCCGGCAGCGAGGCAGTCACGTTCTCTCTCTCTGGCAACCCGATGACAGCCGTGCCGGCGACCCCGAGGTGGCTGGGCCAGTGCGGGAGCGGGCAGTGCCGACGAGCCCGGAGGCGGACGCCGGCACCCAAGAGGTCAAGCTCTCCGACGCGGATTACTCTGGGTCTGCACTTAGGGGGACAGAGAGGACGGCACCTCTGCGACACCCCAGCCGCGCTCTTCGGCGCACGGATGCGCGCGAAGTGCGATTGATTGTCAAGCGACCCTCAGACAGACGTAGCCCCGGGAGGAACCCGGGGCCGCAAAGTGCGTTCAAAGTGTCGATGATCAATGTGTCCTGCAATTCACATTAATTCTCGCAGCTAGCTGCGTTCTTCATCGACGCACGAGCCGAGTGATCCACCGCTAAAAGTTGTATCGGGTTTCGGATCGGTTGCCCGATCCTGGGACGCGCAAAACGCTCCCCCGCCGACGTGACGGTGGAGCCCCAGCCTGGCGCGTACCACGGCGTGAGCCCGGAGGCGCACGCACTCGAGCGACAATCAAGCGAAAAAAAGGAGGAATCAGGGCGCTCGCAGGCGTTGAGTGCCGGCGTGGGTGAGGGGCCGGGGCCCGCCACGCGCCGTCACGCCCCGCAACAGCCAGAGGCAGAGTTCTCTGGTGTCACCGTCTGGCGGTAGGCTCGAGAGTCGAGGCGAGGCCGCAGCGGACTGAGTCGGGTGCAAGCCGCGGAGGACAGGCCGACGCTACGGGCGCAAGCCGACCCCGCACGCCCCAACCTCGGCGGGCTGGGGAAGGGGGCGCGGCGGAACGCTCGCAAGCGCGGCTGCCCCCGCGGACAGGCACATTCTCTCGAACGCGGTGGACGCTCGCTCAAGTCAGCACGAGACCAGACCGGACCGACAGGCGGACAACGAATCTTTAAACCTCGCACCCACCCTCCGCACACGGGTGCCGGAGGAATGGTGAGCATGAACAGGTACCCCTCACCGGGCTTTGAAGAGAGTGACTAGAATGCGACCAAAGCTTCACCGCGGCGGGAGACAAAAAGGCCCCTGACTGCACCAGAACGTCTCCCTGCGGAGTCACACAGTGGCCGTTCACCGTGGTCCCGTCGACAAGCCGCCAGGACAAGCACCCAAGCCCGCAGCAGCTCTCTTCGTTTCAACTGCGGATGTAATGCTGCAAGGCGGTGGCAAGGTCACGTCGCAGCCCGCAAGCCGTCGCCAAGGCGAGAGGAAGACGGTCCCCACAGCGGGCACACACAGACGGACGTGGAGCACGGGGCGGCGGCCCACAGGTGCGCACACGCGCCGTGCCGAGGATCGGTGCGGACGCCGGTGACATCGCACCCGGCAGAGCGGCTAGGCAGAAGTCGCTGCGGAGGAGGAGCACCGTCGGCGGAACGGTCTGCTGGCGGGCGAGGGACCAAACGAGCAGCTAGAACGGGCGGAGTGGACCGGACTGCAGAAGCGGAGTGAGTGCGTGGCTGACGCCACCGTCTCCCTCCGAGCGTCTGCTCGCGCCGGCCAAACCGCCGAACCGCTGAACGAAAGGACCGCATCGTCCCACGCAGGCAGGCCGGCCGTGTTGCCGTGCGTGCCCCCACCTCTCGGACGGACTGCAAAGACACCCTACGAAGCCAACGGCGAAGCCCTTCCAACGGCGCAGGCGTAGCGTGTGCGGCACCCGCATGGACTTGCCGGCGTGCAACCGAGCGTGTGCGTGCTCGTCGGTGGCGGCGCCCGCGCGCCGGCCCAACCGAGTGGGACCGAGATCGACGTCGCCCGGCTTCGGCGGAACGTGCGTACGGGTGACCAGGCCCGTTCGACGGGTACGGCGAAATTGTCGGTGTGACCTCCCACCCGCGTGGGAGGCGCCAGCGTCAGTACGGGCCACGGCCCCGGGGCCAACCCCCGTGAGGCTCTCCTGCCTGGCCCAACCGGCGCAGCCTTCGAGTTCAAGGAGTGACGGGCCGCCCTCCCCGGAGAGGTGGCGGGCCCCCGGCCGACAAAGATCCTTCACAACGTGTTCACCAACAGAAACCTTGTTACGATTTTTATTCTGTGTTACGGGTTTCGGTTCGGGCCCCCGGAGAGGTTGTCCGATACCTGGCCCCGGGGCCGGCCCCCGTGAGGCTCTCCTGCCTGGCCCAACCGGCGCCAGCCTT
>NW_027591859.1:45000-57500 GCF_964213995.1 Mustelus asterias | reverse complement strand
GCGGCCGATGGTCTCAACCATTCCGGCCGCCGGCGGAGCTCCACCCGGGGCTGCAACCGGGTGAGGTCCGGGGCCCTCGGTCGTGCCCGTCGGCTGGACCATCTCTCTTGCCAGAGACTAAGTCCAGTTTGGTTAATGATTTACCAGAGCTCCGTTCAGCGCGGCCGATGGTCTCAACCATTCCGGCCGCCGGCGGAGCTCCACCCGGGGCTGCAACCGGGTGAGGTCCGGGGCCCTCGGTCGTGCCCGTCGGCTGGACCATCTCTCTTGCCAGAGACTAAGTCCAGTTTGGTTAATGATTTACCAGAGCTCCGTTCAGCGCGGCCGATGGTCTCAACCATTCCGGCCGCCGGCGGAGCTCCACCCGGGGCTGCAACCGGGTGAGGTCCGGGGCCCTCGGTCGTGCCCGTCGGCTGGACCATCTCTCTTGCCAGAGACTAAGTCCAGTTTGGTTAATGATTTACCAGACCTCCGTTCAGCGCGGCCGATGGTCTCAACCATTCCGGCCGCCGGCGGAGCTCCACCCGGGGCTGCAACCGGGTGAGGTCCGGGCCCTCGGTCGTGCCCGTCGGCTGGACCATCTCTCTTGCCAGAGACTAAGTCCAGTTTGGTTAATGATTTACCAGACCTCCGTTCAGCGCGGCCGATGGTCTCAACCATTCCGGCCGCCGGCGGAGCCCCACCCGGGGCTGCAGCCGGGTGAGGTCCGGGCCCTCGGTCGTGCCCGTCGGCTGGACCATCTCTCTTGCCAGAGACTAAGTCCAGTTTGGTTAATGATTTACCAGACCTCCGTTCAGCGCGGCCGATGGTCTCAACCATTCCGGCCGCCGGCGGAGCCCCACCCGGGGCTGCAGCCGGGTGAGGTCCGGGCCCTCGGTCGTGCCCGTCGGCTGGACCATCTCTCTTGCCAGAGACTAAGTCCAGTTTGGTTAATGATTTACCAGACCTCCGTTCAGCGCGGCCGATGGTCTCAACCATTCCGGCCGCCGGCGGAGCCCCACCCGGGGCTGCAACCGGGTGAGGTCCGGGCCCTCGCTCGAGGGGAAGGCACCCCCGGCCGCGGCCGGTGCCCAGGCCGCCGCTTTTCCGACGGCCGAAAAAGTCGGAAAAACGGCCGAAAATCCGGGGAAATACTAGCCCAATCTGGCCGAACGGCCGTCGGGGCGGCGGGCCCGGTGCGGTCCCGGCAGACCTGGGGGCTCGAGCGGGGCCCTGTTTCGATTTTCCGCCTTCAATGCAGCAAAGTCAAAACTGGTTAATGAGTTGCCACATGTCATTGCCATCGCCTTCCTGCTATTCTGCAGGTACCCCGCCAACCCCCCGTGCCAGAAAATGCAAGTGGCCACCTCGGCGGGGTGTGCCCCGGTAGTCCTACCGGGGAAGGGGCCCGGAGGCCCCGCAAAACGGTTCAATCTCAACTCCATCCCCACTTCCGGGGGTAACTGGTTAACCAGCCTCGGGACTCCCCTGCCAGAAAATGCGAGTGGCCACCTCGGCGGGACGGATCCGCCGAGCTCTGCGGGAAACCGTGCACCCTGCCCCGCCACCACCGACCGGATCTGACTTCATAGAGCTCCGTGCGGCTCCCATTTTTGCTCTGCGGGGCCAGGGAGCCTCCGAATCGGAAGGACTACCGCCATCGCGGGTGCATCACTGCTGCCGGGTGGCCACGGCCTGCCAGCCCTCACCTGGACCCCCCCTCCTGCGCCAGGGGCCAAGTCCAGTTTGGTTAATGAGTTACCCGAGCTCCGTTCAGCGCGGCCGATGGTCTCAACCATTCCGGCCGCCGGCGGAGCTCCTCCGGGGCTGCAAACGTGTGAATTCCGGGCCCTCGCTCGAGGGGAAGGCACCCCCGGCCGCGGCCGGTGGCCAGGCCGCCGCTTTTCCGACGTCCGAAAAAGTCGGAAAAACGGCCAAAAATCCGGAGAAATACTAGCCCATTCTGGCCGAACGGCCGTCGGGGCGGCGGCCCGGTGCGGTCCCGGCAGACCTGGGGGCTCGAGCGGGGCCCTGTTTCGATTTTCCGCCTTCAATGCAGCAAAGTCAAAACTGGTTAATGAGTTGCCACATGTCATTGCCATCGCCTTCCTGCTATTCTGCAGGTACCCCGCCAACCCACCGTGCCAGAAAATGCAAGTGTCCACCTCGGCGGGAACACCTCCGGTAGTCATGCCGCCGAAGAGGTCCCGACGGCGGCATGAGGGGGTCAAATCCATCCCGATGGGGACCGACGGTTCTTTTTAAAAACGCGTTTTTTCGCGATTTCAACGGCCGGGCCGCCTCGCCCCGGGTCGCCACGACCCCGAACCGCCACCCGCCGGTCGCCGAAGCCGATAGAGCGCCGCCTACCGGTCATCAAATAATTGGTTAATGAGTTCCCCCGAAGTTGGTTAATGTTTTCCCGGCTGTTGCTTAGTCTGATCCCCGCAGCTCCTGATACTAAGGGCAGCTGCTTAATGTACTGCCCCCTGTTGGACAATGGCTTCCCCGCCGTTGGTTGATGCTTTACCCGCCTCTGGTGGATGTTTTCCCGAAACTGGTTAATGAGTTCCCACGAAACTGGTTAATGAGTTCCCACGAAGTTGTTTTCCCCGCTGCTGGTTCATTTGCACCCCGCTGCTCCTGATACTAAGGGCAGCTGCTTAATGTGCTCCCCCCTGTTGGACGAAGGCTTCCCCGCCGTTGGTTGATGCTTTCCCCGCCTCTGGTTGATGTTTTCCCGAAACTGGTTAATGAGTTCCCCCGAAACTGGTTAATGAGTTCCCACGAAACTGGTTAATGAGTTCCCCCGCGGTTGGTTGATCTTTTCCCGGCTGTTGCTTAATCTGATCCCCGCTGCTCCTGATACTTAGGGCAGCTGCTTAATGTACTGCCCCCTGTTGGACAATGGCTTCCCCGCCGTTGGTTGATGCTTTACCCGCCTCTGGTGGATGTTTTCCCGAAACTGGTTAATGAGTTCCCACGAAACTGGTTAATGAGTTCCCACGAAGTTGTTTTCCCCGCTGCTGGTTCATTTGTACCCCGCTGCTCCTGAGACTAAGGGCAGCTGCTTAATGTGCTCCCCACTGTTGGACAAAGGCTTCCCGGCCGTTGGTCGATGCTTTCCCCGCCTTTGGTGGAGGATTTCCCGAAACTGGTTAATGAGTTCCCCAGAAACTGGTTAATGAGTTCCCACGAAACTGGTTAATGAGTTCCCCCGCGGTTGGCTGATCTTTTCCCGGCTGTTGCTTAATCTGATCCCCGCGGCTCCTGATACTAAGGGCAGCTGCTTAATGTGCTCCCCACTGTAGGACAATGGCTTCCCCGCCGTTGGTTGATGCTTTCCCCGCCTCTGGTTGATGTTTTCCCGAAACTGGTTAATGAGTTCCCACGAAACTGGTTAATGAGTTCCCACGAAGTTGCTTTCCCCGCTGCTGGTTCATTTGTACCCCGCTGCTCCTGATACTAAGGGCAGCTGCTTAATGTACTTCCCCCTGTTGGACAATGGCTTCCCCGCCGTTGGTTGATGCTTTCCCCGCCTTTGGTGGACGTTTTCCCGAAACTGGTTAATGAGTTCCCACGAAACTGGTTAATGAGTTCCCACGAAGTTGTTTTCCCCGCTGCTGGTTCATTTGTACCCCGCTGCTCCTGATACTAAGGGCAGCTGCTTAATGTGCTCCCCCCTGTTGGACAATGGCTTCCCCGCCGTTGGTGCATGTTTTCCCCGCCTTTGGTGGAAGTTTTCCCGAAACTGGTTAATGAGTTCCCACGAAACTGGTTAATGAGTTCCCACGAAGTTTTTTTCCCCGCTGCTGGTTCATTTGTACCCCGCTGCTCCTGATACTAAGGGCAGCTGCTTAATGTGCTCCCCCCTGTTGGACAATGGCTTCCCCGCCGTTGGTGCATGTTTTCCCCGCCTTTGGTGGAAGTTTTCCCGAAACTGGTTAATGAGTTCCCACGAAACTGGTTAATGAGTTCCCCCGCGGTTGGCTGATCTTTTCCCGGCTGTTGCTTACTCTGATCCCCGCTGCTCCTGATACTAAGGGCAGCTGCTTAATGTGCTCCCGTCTGTTGGACAATGGCTTCCCCGCCGTTGGTTGATGCTTTCCCCGCCTTTGGTGGACGTTTTCCCGAAACTGGTTAATGAGTTCCCACGAAACTGGTTAATGAGTTCCCACGAAACTGGTTAATGAGTTCCCACGAAGTTGTTTTCCCCGCTGCTGGTTCATTTGCACCCCGCTGCTCCTGATACTAAGGGCAGCTGCTTAATGTGCTCCCCCCTGTTGGACGAAGGCTTCCCCGCCGTTGGTTGATGCTTTCCCCGCCTCTGGTTGATGTTTTCCCGAAACTGGTTAATGAGTTCCCCCGAAACTGGTTAATGAGTTCCCACGAAGCTGTTTTCCCCGCTGCTGGTTCATTTGTACCCCGCTGCTCCTGATACTAAGGGCAGCTGCTTAATGTGCTCCCGCCTGTTGGACAATGGCTTCCCCGCCGCTGGTTGATGTTTTCCCCGCCTTTGGTGGAAGGTTTCCCGAAACTGGTTAATGAGTTCCCCCGAAACTGGTTAATGAGTTCCCACGAAACTGGTTAATGAGTTCCCCCGCGGTTGGCTGATCTTTTCCCGGCTGTTGCTTAATCTGATCCCCGCTGCTCCTGATACTTAGGGCAGCTGCTTAATGTACTGCCCCCTGTTGGACAATGGCTTCCCCGCCGTTGGTTGATGCTTTCCCCGCCTCTGGTGGATGTTTTCCCGAAACTGGTTAATGAGTTCCCACGAAACTGGTTAATGAGTTCCCACGAAGTTGTTTTCCCCGCTGCTGGTTCATTTGTACCCCGCTGCTCCTGAGACTAAGGGCAGCTGCTTAATGTGCTCCCCACTGTTGGACAAAGGCTTCCCGGCCGTTGGTCGATGCTTTCCCCGCCTTTGGTGGAGGATTTCCCGAAACTGGTTAATGAGTTCCCAGGAAACTGGTTAATGAGTTCCCCCGCGGTTGGCTGATCTTTTCCCGGCTGTTGCTTAATCTGATCCCCGCTGCTCCTGATACTAAGGGCAGCTGCTTAATGTGCTCCCCACTGTTGGACAATGGCTTCCCCGCCGTTGGCTGATGCTTTCCCCGCCTTTGGTGGACGTTTTCCCGAAACTGGTTAATGAGTTCCCACGAAACTGGTTAATGAGTTCCCACGAAACTGGTTAATGAGTTCCCCCGCGGTTGGCTGATCTTTTCCCGGCTGTTGCTTAATCTGTTCCCCGCTGCTCCTGAGACTAAGGGCAGCTGCTTAATGTGCTCCCCCCTGTTGGACAAAGGCTTCCCCGCCGTTGGTTGATGCTTTCCCCGCCTCTGGTGGAAGATTTCCCGAAACTGGTTAATGAGTTCCCCCGAAACTGGTTAATGAGTTCCCACGAAGCTGTTTTCCCCGCTGCTGGTTCATTTGTGCACCGCTGCTCCTGATACTAAGGGCAGCTGCTTAATGTGCTCCCCCCTGTTGGACAAAGGCTTCCCCGCCGTTGGTTGATGCTTTCCCCGCCTCTGGTTGATGTTTTCCCGAAACTGGTTAATGAGTTCCCACGAAACTGGTTAATGAGTTCCCCCGCGGTTTCCTGATCTTTTCCCGGCTGCTGCTAAATCTGATCCCCGCTGCTCCTGATACTAAGGGCAGCTGCTTAATGTGCTCCCCCCTGTTGGACAATGGCTTCCCCGCCGTTGGTGCATGTTTTCCCCGCCTTTGGTGGAAGGTTTCCCGAAACTGGTTAATGAGTTCCCACGAAACTGGTTAATGAGTTCCCACGGAGTTGTTGTCCCCGCTGCTGGTTCATTTGTACCCCGCTGCTCCTGATACTAAGGGCAGCTGCTTAATGTGCTCCCCCCTGTTGGACAATGGTTTCCCCGCCGTTGGTGCATGTTTTCCCCGCCTTTGGTGGAAGGTTTCCCGAAACTGGTTAATGAGTTCCCACGAAACTGGTTAATGAGTTCCCACGGAGTTGTTTTCCCCGCTGCTGGTTCATTTGTACCCCGCTGCTCCTGATACTAAGGGCAGCTGCTTAATGTACTCCCCCCTGTTGGACAATGGCTTCCCCGCCGTTGGTGCATGTTTTCCCCGCCTCTGGTTGATGTTTTCCCGAAACTGGTTAATGAGTTCCCACGAAACTGGTTAATGAGTTCCCCCGCGGTTGGCTGATCTTTTCCCGGCTGTTGCTTAATCTGATCCCCGCTGCTCCTGATACTAAGGGCAGCTGCTTAATGTACTCCCCCCTGTTGGACAATGGCTTCCCCGCCGTTGGTGCATGTTTTCCCCGCCTTTGGTGGAAGGTTTCCCGAAACTGGTTAATGAGTTCCCAGGAAACTGGTTAATGAGTTCCCACGGAGTTGTTTTCCCCGCTGCTTGTTCATTTGTACCCCGCTGCTCCTGATACTAAGGGCAGCTGCTTAATGTGCTCCCCACTGCTGGACAATGGCTTCCCCGCCGTTGGTTGATGCTTTCCCCGCCTTTGGTGGATGTTTTCCCGAAACTGGTTAATGAGTTCCCACGAAACTGGTTAATGAGTTCCCACGAAACTGGTTAATGAGTTCCCACGAAGCTGTTTTCCCCGCTGCTGGTTCATTTGTACCCCGCTGCTCCTGATACTAAGGGCAGCTGCTTAATGTGCTCCCCACTGTTGGACAATGGCTTCCCCGCCGTTGGTTCATGTTTTCCCCGCCTTTGGTGGAAGTATTCCCGAAACTGGTTAATGAGTTCCCACGAAACTGGTTAATGAGTTCCCCCGCGGTTGGCTGATCTTTTCCCGGCTGTTGCTTAATCTGATCCCCGCTGCTCCTGATACTAAGGGCAGCCACTTAATGTGCTCCCCACTTTTGGACAAGGGCTTCCCGGCCGTTGGTTCATGCTTTCCCCGCCTTTGGTGGAGGTTTTCCCGAAACTGGTTAATGAGTTCCCACGAAACTGGTTAATGAGTTCCCCCGCGGTTTCCTGATCTTTTCCCGGCTGTTGCTTAATCTGATCCCCGCTGCTCCTGACACTAAGGGCAGCTGCTTAATGTGCTCCCCACTGTTGGACAATGGCTTCCCCGCCGTTGGTTGATGTTTTCCCCGCCTTTGGTGGACGTTTTCCCGAAACTGGTTAATGAGTTCCCACGAAACTGGTTAATGAGTTCCCACGGAACTGGTTAATGAGTTCCCCCGCGGTTGGTTGATCTTTTCCCGGCTGTTGCTTAATCTGATCCCCGCTGCTCCTGATACTTAGGGCAGCTGCTTAATGTGCTCCCCCCTGTTGGACAATGGCTTCCCCGCCGTTGGTTGATGTTTTCCCCGCCTTTGGTGGACGTTTTCCCGAAACTGGTTAATGAGTTCCCCCGAAACTGGTTAATGAGTTCCCACGAAGTTGTTTTCCCCGCTGCTGGTTCATTTGTACCCCGCTGCTCCTGATACTAAGGGCAGCTGCTTAATGTGCTCCCCCCTGTTGGACAATGGCTTCCCCGCCGTTGGTGCATGTTTTCCCCGCCTTTGGTGGACGTTTTCCCGAAACTGGTTAATGAGTTCCCACGAAACTGGTTAATGAGTTCCCACGGAGTTGTTTTCCCCGCTGCTTGTTCATTTGTACCCCGCTGCTCCTGATACTAAGGGCAGCTGCTTAATGTGCTCCCCCCTGTTGGACAATGGCTTCCCCGCCGTTGGTGCATGTTTTCCCCGCCGTTGGTGGCAGTTTTCCCGAAACTGGTTAATGAGTTCCCACGAAACTGGTTAATGAGTTCCCCCGCGGTTGGCTGATCTTTTCCCGGCTGTTGCTTAATCTGATCCCCGCTGCTCCTGATACTAAGGGCAGCTGCTTAATGTGCTCCCCCCGGTTGGACAATGCCTTCCCCGCCGTTGGATCATGCTTTCCCCGCCTTTGGTGGAAGTTTTCCCGAAACTGGTTAATGAGTTCCCCCGAAACTGGTTAATGAGTTCCCACGAAGCTGTTTTCCCCGCTGCTGGTTCATTTGTACCCCGCTGCTCCTGATACTAAGGGCAGCTGCTTAATGTGCTCCCCCCTGTTGGACAAAGGCTTCCCCGCCGTTGGTTGATGTTTTCCCCGCCTTTGGTGGACGTTTTCCCGAAACTGGTTAATGAGTTCCCCCGAAACTGGTTAATGAGTTCCCCCGCGGTTGGCTGATCTTTTCCCGGCTGTTGCTTAATCTGATCCCCGCTGCTCCTGATACTAAGGGCAGCTGCTTAATGTGCTCCCCCCGGTTGGACAATGCCTTCCCCGCCGTTGGTTCATGCTTTCCCCGCCTTTGGTGGAAGTTTTCCCGAAACTGGTTAATGAGTTCCCCCGAAACTGGTTAATGAGTTCCCACGAAGCTGTTTTCCCCGCTGCTGGTTCATTTGTACCCCGCTGCTCCTGATACTAAGGGCAGCTGCTTAATGTGCTCCCCCCTGTTGGACAAAGGCTTCCCCGCCGTTGGTTGATGCTTTCCCCGCCTCTGGTTGAATTTTTCCCGAAACTGGTTAATGAGTTCCCAGGAAACTGGTTAATGAGTTCCCACGAAACTGGTTAATGAGTTCCCCCGCGGTTGGTTGATCTTTTCCCGGCTGTTGCTTAATCTGATCCCCGCCGCTCCTGATACTAAGGGCAGCTGCTTAATGTGCTCCCCCCTGTTGGACAATGGCTTCCCCGCCGTTGGTGCATGTTTTCCCCGCCTTTGGTGGACGTTTTCCCGAAACTGGTTAATGAGTTCCCACGAAACTGGTTAATGAGTTCCCACGAAACTGGTTAATGAGTTCCCCCGCGGTTGGCTGTTCTTTTCCCGGCTGTTGCTTAATCTGATCCCCGCTGCTCCTGATACTAAGGGCAGCTGCCTAATGTGCTCCCCACTGTTGGACAATGGCTTCCCCGCCGTTGGTTGATGCTTTCCCCGCCTTTGGTGGACGTTTTCCCGAAACTGGTTAATGAGTTCCCACGAAACTGGTTAATGAGTTCCCACGAAGTTGTTTTCCCCGCTGCTGGTTCATTTGTACCCCGCTGCTCCTGATACTAAGGGCAGCTGCTTAATGTGCTCCCCCCTGTTGGACAATGGCTTCCCCGCCGTTGGTGCATGTTTTCCCCGCCTTTGGTGGAAGTTTTCCCGAAACTGGTTAATGAGTTCCCACGAAACTGGTTAATGAGTTCCCCCGCGGTTGGCTGATCTTTTCCCTCCTGTTGCTTAATCTGATCCCCGCTGCTCCTGATACTAAGGGCAGCTGCTTAATGTGCTCCCCACTGTTGGACAAAGGCTTCCCCGACGTTGGTTGGTGTTTTCCCCGCCTTTGGTGGACGTTTTCCCGAAACTGGTTAATGAGTTCCCACGAAACTGGTTAATGAGTTCCCACGAAACTGGTTAATGAGTTCCCCCGCGGTTGGCTGTTCTTTTCCCGGCTGTTGCTTAATCTGTTCCCCGCTGCTCCTGATACTAAGGGCAGCTGCTTAATGTGCTCCCCCCCGTTGGACAATGGCTTCCCCGCCGTTGGTTGATGTTTTCCCCGCCTTTGGTGGACGTTTTCCCGAAACTGGTTAATGAGTTCCCCCGAAACTGGTTAATGAGTTCCCACGAAGCTGTTTTCCCCGCTGCTGGTTCATTTGTACCCCGCTGCTCCTGATACTAAGGGCAGCTGCTTAATGTGCTCCCCCCTGTTGGACAAAGGCTTCCCCGCCGTTGGTGCATGTTTTCCCCGCCTTTGGTGGAAGTTTTCCCGAAACTGGTTAATGAGTTCCCAGGAAACTGGTTAATGAGTTCCCCCGCGGTTGGCTGATCTTTTCCCGGCTGTTGCTTAATCTGATCCCCGCTGCTCCTGATACTAAGGGCAGCTGCTTAATGTGCTCCCCCCGGTTGGACAATGGCTTCCCCGCCGTTGGTTCATGCTTTCCCCGCCTTTGGTGGAGGTTTTCCCGAAACTGGTTAATGAGTTCCCACGAAACTGGTTAATGAGTTCCCAGGAAACTGGTTAATGAGTTCCCCCGCGGTTGGCTGATCTTTTCCCGGCTGTTGCTTAATCTGATCCCCGCTGCTCCTGATACTAAGGGCAGCTGCTTAATGTGCTCCCCACTGTTGGACAATGGCTTCCCGGCCGTTGGTTGATGCTTTCCCCGCCTTTGGTGGAAGTTTTCCCGAAACTGGTTAATGAGTTCCCCCGAAACTGGTTAATGAGTTCCCACGAAACTGGTTAATGAGTTCCCACGAAGTTGTTTTCCCCGCTGCTGGTTCATTTGTACCCCGCTGCTCCTGATACTAAGGGCAGCTGCTTAATGTGCTCCCCCCGGTTGGACAATGGCTTCCCCGCCGTTGGTTCATGCTTTCCCCGCCTTTGGTGGAGGTTTTCCCGAAACTGGTTAATGAGTTCCCACGAAACTGGTTAATGAGTTCCCAGGAAACTGGTTAATGAGTTCCCCCGCGGTTGGTTGATCTTTTCCCAGGCTGTTGCTTAATCTGATCCCCGCTGCTCCTGAGACTAAGGGCAGCTGCTTAATGTGCTCCCCACTGTTGGACAGTGGCTTCCCCGCCGTTGGTTGATGCTTTCCCCGCCTTTGGTTGATGTTTTCCCGAAACTGGTTAATGAGTTCCCACGAAACTGGTTAATGAGTTCCCCCGCGGTTTCCTGATCTTTTCCCGGCTGTTGCTTAATCTGATCCCCGCTGCTCCTGATACTAAGGGCAGCTGCTTAATGTGCTCCCCCCTGTTGGACAATGGCTTCCCCGCCGTTGTTTGATGTTTTCCCCGCCTTAGGTGGACGGTTTCCCGAAACTGGTTAATGAGTTCCCACGAAACTGGTTAATGAGTTCCCCCGCGGTTGGCTGATCTTTTCCCGGCTGCTGCTTAATCTCTTCCCCGCTGCTCCTGAGACTAAGGGCAGCTGCTTGATGTGCTCCCCCCCCCCTGTTGGACAATGGCTTCCCCGCCGTTGGTTGATGCTTTCCCCGCCTTTGGTGGAAGTTTTCCCGAAACTGGTTAATGAGTTCCCACGAAACTGGTTAATGCGTTCCCACGACACTGGTTAATGAGTTCCCCCGCGGTTGGCTGATCTTTTCCCGGCTGCTGCTTAATCTCTTCCCCGCTACTCCTGAGACTAAGGGCAGCTGCTTAGTGTACTCCCCGTTGTTGGTTCCTGGCTTCCCCAGTGTTTTGCCTGCCGTTGGTTCATGTCTTCCCGATATTTCGTTCATGTTTTCCCCCGAAGTTGGTGAATGTTTTCCCGGCTGTTGGATAATCTGTTCCCCGCTGCTCCTGAGACTAAGGGCAACTGCTTAATGTACTCCCCGCTGGTGGTTAATGGCTTCCCCGGTGTTTGTTCAACCCCCCGCACCCGCGGTTAGGGTTAGGGTTCGGGTTAGGGTTAGGGTCAAGGCACAGGCAGAAACACGCCCTTACTACACACTCCATGCTCACAAGCACTCCACATTGACTCTCCACGCCCGCACAGGCGCCCCTCACGCCGGCCACACTTTCAAATTGCTCCGTTAGGGTTAGGGTTAGGGTTAGGGCTAGGGCTAGGGCTCGGGTTAGGGTTCGGGTGACGGCTACGGTTAGGGTTAGCGCTAGGGTTAGGGTTAGTGTTAGGGTCAAGGCACAGGCAGAAACACGCCCTTACAACACACTCCATGCTCACAAGGACTCCACATCGACTCTCCACGCCCGCACAGGCGTCCCTCGCGCCGGCCACACTTTCAAATTGCTCCCTTAGGGTTAGGCTTAGGGTTAGGCTAGGGTTAGGGTTAGGGCTAGGGCTCGGGCTAGGGTTAGGCTTAGTGTTAGGGTTAGGGCTAGCGTTAGGGCTATGGTTAGGGTTAGGGCCACGGTTAGGGTTAGGGTTAGGGTTAGGGCTAGTGTTAGGGTTAGGGTTAGGGTTAGTGTTAGGGTGAGGGCTAGGGTTAGGGCTTTGGTTAGGGTTAGGGTTAGGGCCACGGTTAGGGTTAGGGTTTGGGCTAGGGTTAGGGTTAGGGTTAGGGTTAGTGTTAGGGTTAGGGCTAGGGTTAGGGCTTTGGTAAGGGTTAGGGTTAGGGTTTGGGCTAGGGCCACGGTTAGGGTTAGGGTTAGGGTTTGGGCTAGGGTTAGGGTTAGGGTTAGTGTTAGGGTTAGGGCTAGGGTTAGGGCTTTGGTCAGGGTTAGGGTTAGGGTTTGGGCTAGGGTTAGGGTTAGTGTTAGGGTTAGGGTTAGTGTTAGGGTTAGGGCTAGGGTTAGGGCTTTGGTTAGGGCTAGGGCCACGGTTAGGGTTAGGGTTAGGGTTTGGGCGAGGGTTAGGGCTTTGGTTAGGGTTTGGGTTAGGTTTTGGGCTAGGGCTAGGGTTAGTGTTAGGGTTAGGGTTAGTGTTAGGGTTAGGGCTAGGGTTAGGGCTTTGGTTAGGGTTAGGGCCACGGTTAGGGTTAGGGTTTGGGCTAGGGTTAGGGTTAGTGTTAGGGTTAGGGTTTGGGCTAGGGTTAGGGTTAGGGTTAGGGTTAGTGTTAGGGTTAGGGCTAGGGTTAGCGCTTTGGTTAGGGTTAGGGTTTGGGCTAGGGTTAGGGTTAGGGTTAGGGTT
>NW_027591859.1:35000-37500 GCF_964213995.1 Mustelus asterias | reverse complement strand
GCTGCGGAGTGTGGAAGGAGCCGCAGCTCCAGCGCAACACAAGCAACGACACCCAACCGCCACGGATTCCCACGACAAAAATGCAAGCACTCGCACGCGCAACAGAGGGAAGAAAAGCACGGCACGACCGAGCACCGATCCAGGCATCAAGCGTCACACGCGTCAAGCTGCCGTCCTCCACGCGACGGCACTGAACGGCCACGGCAACCCACCGGCAGGCAACCGAGCACGGACCACGCGAGGCAACGTGTCCGGAGACGTCCAGCGGACAGTCACTCCACTCTCTCACTCTCTGTGCCGGAGCACCCAACCGAGCCAACTCTTGCGGATCCTTCCCGTGGACGAGCCACACACACACATCAACAGAGAGTCAACCCCCCTGGCCCGAGCCTAACGGAAGGCACACACGGTCCCGGCAGCGAGGCAGTCACGTTCTCTCTCTCTGGCAACCCGATGACAGCCGTGCCGGCGACCCCGAGGTGGCTGGGCCAGTGCGGGAGCGGGCAGTGCCGACGAGCCCGGAGGCGGACGCCGGCACCCAAGAGGTCAAGCTCTCCGACGCGGATTACTCTGGGTCTGCACTTAGGGGGACAGAGAGGACGGCACCTCTGCGACACCCCAGCCGCGCTCTTCGGCGCACGGATGCGCGCGAAGTGCGATTGATTGTCAAGCGACCCTCAGACAGACGTAGCCCCGGGAGGAACCCGGGGCCGCAAAGTGCGTTCAAAGTGTCGATGATCAATGTGTCCTGCAATTCACATTAATTCTCGCAGCTAGCTGCGTTCTTCATCGACGCACGAGCCGAGTGATCCACCGCTAAAAGTTGTATCGGGTTTCGGATCGGTTGCCCGATCCTGGGACGCGCAAAACGCTCCCCCGCCGACGTGACGGTGGAGCCCCAGCCTGGCGCGTACCACGGCGTGAGCCCGGAGGCGCACGCACTCGAGCGACAATCAAGCGAAAAAAAGGAGGAATCAGGGCGCTCGCAGGCGTTGAGTGCCGGCGTGGGTGAGGGGCCGGGGCCCGCCACGCGCCGTCACGCCCCGCAACAGCCAGAGGCAGAGTTCTCTGGTGTCACCGTCTGGCGGTAGGCTCGAGAGTCGAGGCGAGGCCGCAGCGGACTGAGTCGGGTGCAAGCCGCGGAGGACAGGCCGACGCTACGGGCGCAAGCCGACCCCGCACGCCCCAACCTCGGCGGGCTGGGGAAGGGGGCGCGGCGGAACGCTCGCAAGCGCGGCTGCCCCCGCGGACAGGCACATTCTCTCGAACGCGGTGGACGCTCGCTCAAGTCAGCACGAGACCAGACCGGACCGACAGGCGGACAACGAATCTTTAAACCTCGCACCCACCCTCCGCACACGGGTGCCGGAGGAATGGTGAGCATGAACAGGTACCCCTCACCGGGCTTTGAAGAGAGTGACTAGAATGCGACCAAAGCTTCACCGCGGCGGGAGACAAAAAGGCCCCTGACTGCACCAGAACGTCTCCCTGCGGAGTCACACAGTGGCCGTTCACCGTGGTCCCGTCGACAAGCCGCCAGGACAAGCACCCAAGCCCGCAGCAGCTCTCTTCGTTTCAACTGCGGATGTAATGCTGCAAGGCGGTGGCAAGGTCACGTCGCAGCCCGCAAGCCGTCGCCAAGGCGAGAGGAAGACGGTCCCCACAGCGGGCACACACAGACGGACGTGGAGCACGGGGCGGCGGCCCACAGGTGCGCACACGCGCCGTGCCGAGGATCGGTGCGGACGCCGGTGACATCGCACCCGGCAGAGCGGCTAGGCAGAAGTCGCTGCGGAGGAGGAGCACCGTCGGCGGAACGGTCTGCTGGCGGGCGAGGGACCAAACGAGCAGCTAGAACGGGCGGAGTGGACCGGACTGCAGAAGCGGAGTGAGTGCGTGGCTGACGCCACCGTCTCCCTCCGAGCGTCTGCTCGCGCCGGCCAAACCGCCGAACCGCTGAACGAAAGGACCGCATCGTCCCACGCAGGCAGGCCGGCCGTGTTGCCGTGCGTGCCCCCACCTCTCGGACGGACTGCAAAGACACCCTACGAAGCCAACGGCGAAGCCCTTCCAACGGCGCAGGCGTAGCGTGTGCGGCACCCGCATGGACTTGCCGGCGTGCAACCGAGCGTGTGCGTGCTCGTCGGTGGCGGCGCCCGCGCGCCGGCCCAACCGAGTGGGACCGAGATCGACGTCGCCCGGCTTCGGCGGAACGTGCGTACGGGTGACCAGGCCCGTTCGACGGGTACGGCGAAATTGTCGGTGTGACCTCCCACCCGCGTGGGAGGCGCCAGCGTCAGTACGGGCCACGGCCCCGGGGCCAACCCCCGTGAGGCTCTCCTGCCTGGCCCAACCGGCGCAGCCTTCGAGTTCAAGGAGTGACGGGCCGCCCTCCCCGGAGAGGTGGCGGGCCCCCGGCCGACAAAGATCCTTCACAACGTGTTCACCAACAGAAACCTTGTTACGATTTTTATTCTGTGTTACGGGTTTCGGTTCGGGC
>NW_027591859.1:15000-27500 GCF_964213995.1 Mustelus asterias | reverse complement strand
GTCGTGCCCGTCGGCTGGACCATCTCTCTTGCCAGAGACTAAGTCCAGTTTGGTTAATGATTTACCAGAGCTCCGTTCAGAGCGGCCGATGGTCTCAACCATTCCGGCCGCCGGCGGAGCTCCACCCGGGGCTGCAACCGGGTGAGGTCCGGGGCCCTCGGTCGTGCCCGTCGGCTGGACCATCTCTCTTGCCAGAGACTAAGTCCAGTTTGGTTAATGATTTACCAGAGCTCCGTTCAGCGCGGCCGATGGTCTCAACCATTCCGGCCGCCGGCGGAGCTCCACCCGGGGCTGCAACCGGGTGAGGTCCGGGGCCCTCGGTCGTGCCCGTCGGCTGGACCATCTCTCTTGCCAGAGACTAAGTCCAGTTTGGTTAATGATTTACCAGAGCTCCGTTCAGCGCGGCCGATGGTCTCAACCATTCCGGCCGCCGGCGGAGCTCCACCCGGGGCTGCAACCGGGTGAGGTCCGGGGCCCTCGGTCGTGCCCGTCGGCTGGACCATCTCTCTTGCCAGAGACTAAGTCCAGTTTGGTTAATGATTTACCAGACCTCCGTTCAGCGCGGCCGATGGTCTCAACCATTCCGGCCGCCGGCGGAGCTCCACCCGGGGCTGCAACCGGGTGAGGTCCGGGCCCTCGGTCGTGCCCGTCGGCTGGACCATCTCTCTTGCCAGAGACTAAGTCCAGTTTGGTTAATGATTTACCAGACCTCCGTTCAGCGCGGCCGATGGTCTCAACCATTCCGGCCGCCGGCGGAGCCCCACCCGGGGCTGCAGCCGGGTGAGGTCCGGGCCCTCGGTCGTGCCCGTCGGCTGGACCATCTCTCTTGCCAGAGACTAAGTCCAGTTTGGTTAATGATTTACCAGACCTCCGTTCAGCGCGGCCGATGGTCTCAACCATTCCGGCCGCCGGCGGAGCCCCACCCGGGGCTGCAGCCGGGTGAGGTCCGGGCCCTCGGTCGTGCCCGTCGGCTGGACCATCTCTCTTGCCAGAGACTAAGTCCAGTTTGGTTAATGATTTACCAGACCTCCGTTCAGCGCGGCCGATGGTCTCAACCATTCCGGCCGCCGGCGGAGCCCCACCCGGGGCTGCAACCGGGTGAGGTCCGGGCCCTCGCTCGAGGGGAAGGCACCCCCGGCCGCGGCCGGTGCCCAGGCCGCCGCTTTTCCGACGGCCGAAAAAGTCGGAAAAACGGCCGAAAATCCGGGGAAATACTAGCCCAATCTGGCCGAACGGCCGTCGGGGCGGCGGGCCCGGTGCGGTCCCGGCAGACCTGGGGGCTCGAGCGGGGCCCTGTTTCGATTTTCCGCCTTCAATGCAGCAAAGTCAAAACTGGTTAATGAGTTGCCACATGTCATTGCCATCGCCTTCCTGCTATTCTGCAGGTACCCCGCCAACCCCCCGTGCCAGAAAATGCAAGTGGCCACCTCGGCGGGGTGTGCCCCGGTAGTCCTACCGGGGAAGGGGCCCGGAGGCCCCGCAAAACGGTTCAATCTCAACTCCATCCCCACTTCCGGGGGTAACTGGTTAACCAGCCTCGGGACTCCCCTGCCAGAAAATGCGAGTGGCCACCTCGGCGGGACGGATCCGCCGAGCTCTGCGGGAAACCGTGCACCCTGCCCCGCCACCACCGACCGGATCTGACTTCATAGAGCTCCGTGCGGCTCCCATTTTTGCTCTGCGGGGCCAGGGAGCCTCCGAATCGGAAGGACTACCGCCATCGCGGGTGCATCACTGCTGCCGGGTGGCCACGGCCTGCCAGCCCTCACCTGGACCCCCCCTCCTGCGCCAGGGGCCAAGTCCAGTTTGGTTAATGAGTTACCCGAGCTCCGTTCAGCGCGGCCGATGGTCTCAACCATTCCGGCCGCCGGCGGAGCTCCTCCGGGGCTGCAAACGTGTGAATTCCGGGCCCTCGCTCGAGGGGAAGGCACCCCCGGCCGCGGCCGGTGGCCAGGCCGCCGCTTTTCCGACGTCCGAAAAAGTCGGAAAAACGGCCAAAAATCCGGAGAAATACTAGCCCATTCTGGCCGAACGGCCGTCGGGGCGGCGGCCCGGTGCGGTCCCGGCAGACCTGGGGGCTCGAGCGGGGCCCTGTTTCGATTTTCCGCCTTCAATGCAGCAAAGTCAAAACTGGTTAATGAGTTGCCACATGTCATTGCCATCGCCTTCCTGCTATTCTGCAGGTACCCCGCCAACCCACCGTGCCAGAAAATGCAAGTGTCCACCTCGGCGGGAACACCTCCGGTAGTCATGCCGCCGAAGAGGTCCCGACGGCGGCATGAGGGGGTCAAATCCATCCCGATGGGGACCGACGGTTCTTTTTAAAAACGCGTTTTTTCGCGATTTCAACGGCCGGGCCGCCTCGCCCCGGGTCGCCACGACCCCGAACCGCCACCCGCCGGTCGCCGAAGCCGATAGAGCGCCGCCTACCGGTCATCAAATAATTGGTTAATGAGTTCCCCCGAAGTTGGTTAATGTTTTCCCGGCTGTTGCTTAGTCTGATCCCCGCAGCTCCTGATACTAAGGGCAGCTGCTTAATGTACTGCCCCCTGTTGGACAATGGCTTCCCCGCCGTTGGTTGATGCTTTACCCGCCTCTGGTGGATGTTTTCCCGAAACTGGTTAATGAGTTCCCACGAAACTGGTTAATGAGTTCCCACGAAGTTGTTTTCCCCGCTGCTGGTTCATTTGCACCCCGCTGCTCCTGATACTAAGGGCAGCTGCTTAATGTGCTCCCCCCTGTTGGACGAAGGCTTCCCCGCCGTTGGTTGATGCTTTCCCCGCCTCTGGTTGATGTTTTCCCGAAACTGGTTAATGAGTTCCCCCGAAACTGGTTAATGAGTTCCCACGAAGCTGTTTTCCCCGCTGCTGGTTCATTTGTACCCCGCTGCTCCTGATACTAAGGGCAGCTGCTTAATGTGCTCCCGCCTGTTGGACAATGGCTTCCCCGCCGCTGGTTGATGTTTTCCCCGCCTTTGGTGGAAGGTTTCCCGAAACTGGTTAATGAGTTCCCCCGAAACTGGTTAATGAGTTCCCACGAAACTGGTTAATGAGTTCCCCCGCGGTTGGTTGATCTTTTCCCGGCTGTTGCTTAATCTGATCCCCGCTGCTCCTGATACTTAGGGCAGCTGCTTAATGTACTGCCCCCTGTTGGACAATGGCTTCCCCGCCGTTGGTTGATGCTTTACCCGCCTCTGGTGGATGTTTTCCCGAAACTGGTTAATGAGTTCCCACGAAACTGGTTAATGAGTTCCCACGAAGTTGTTTTCCCCGCTGCTGGTTCATTTGTACCCCGCTGCTCCTGAGACTAAGGGCAGCTGCTTAATGTGCTCCCCACTGTTGGACAAAGGCTTCCCGGCCGTTGGTCGATGCTTTCCCCGCCTTTGGTGGAGGATTTCCCGAAACTGGTTAATGAGTTCCCCAGAAACTGGTTAATGAGTTCCCACGAAACTGGTTAATGAGTTCCCCCGCGGTTGGCTGATCTTTTCCCGGCTGTTGCTTAATCTGATCCCCGCGGCTCCTGATACTAAGGGCAGCTGCTTAATGTGCTCCCCACTGTAGGACAATGGCTTCCCCGCCGTTGGTTGATGCTTTCCCCGCCTCTGGTTGATGTTTTCCCGAAACTGGTTAATGAGTTCCCACGAAACTGGTTAATGAGTTCCCACGAAGTTGCTTTCCCCGCTGCTGGTTCATTTGTACCCCGCTGCTCCTGATACTAAGGGCAGCTGCTTAATGTACTTCCCCCTGTTGGACAATGGCTTCCCCGCCGTTGGTTGATGCTTTCCCCGCCTTTGGTGGACGTTTTCCCGAAACTGGTTAATGAGTTCCCACGAAACTGGTTAATGAGTTCCCACGAAGTTGTTTTCCCCGCTGCTGGTTCATTTGTACCCCGCTGCTCCTGATACTAAGGGCAGCTGCTTAATGTGCTCCCCCCTGTTGGACAATGGCTTCCCCGCCGTTGGTGCATGTTTTCCCCGCCTTTGGTGGAAGTTTTCCCGAAACTGGTTAATGAGTTCCCACGAAACTGGTTAATGAGTTCCCACGAAGTTTTTTTCCCCGCTGCTGGTTCATTTGTACCCCGCTGCTCCTGATACTAAGGGCAGCTGCTTAATGTGCTCCCCCCTGTTGGACAATGGCTTCCCCGCCGTTGGTGCATGTTTTCCCCGCCTTTGGTGGAAGTTTTCCCGAAACTGGTTAATGAGTTCCCACGAAACTGGTTAATGAGTTCCCCCGCGGTTGGCTGATCTTTTCCCGGCTGTTGCTTACTCTGATCCCCGCTGCTCCTGATACTAAGGGCAGCTGCTTAATGTGCTCCCGTCTGTTGGACAATGGCTTCCCCGCCGTTGGTTGATGCTTTCCCCGCCTTTGGTGGACGTTTTCCCGAAACTGGTTAATGAGTTCCCACGAAACTGGTTAATGAGTTCCCACGAAACTGGTTAATGAGTTCCCACGAAGTTGTTTTCCCCGCTGCTGGTTCATTTGCACCCCGCTGCTCCTGATACTAAGGGCAGCTGCTTAATGTGCTCCCCCCTGTTGGACGAAGGCTTCCCCGCCGTTGGTTGATGCTTTCCCCGCCTCTGGTTGATGTTTTCCCGAAACTGGTTAATGAGTTCCCCCGAAACTGGTTAATGAGTTCCCACGAAGCTGTTTTCCCCGCTGCTGGTTCATTTGTACCCCGCTGCTCCTGATACTAAGGGCAGCTGCTTAATGTGCTCCCGCCTGTTGGACAATGGCTTCCCCGCCGCTGGTTGATGTTTTCCCCGCCTTTGGTGGAAGGTTTCCCGAAACTGGTTAATGAGTTCCCCCGAAACTGGTTAATGAGTTCCCACGAAACTGGTTAATGAGTTCCCCCGCGGTTGGCTGATCTTTTCCCGGCTGTTGCTTAATCTGATCCCCGCTGCTCCTGATACTTAGGGCAGCTGCTTAATGTACTGCCCCCTGTTGGACAATGGCTTCCCCGCCGTTGGTTGATGCTTTCCCCGCCTCTGGTGGATGTTTTCCCGAAACTGGTTAATGAGTTCCCACGAAACTGGTTAATGAGTTCCCACGAAGTTGTTTTCCCCGCTGCTGGTTCATTTGTACCCCGCTGCTCCTGAGACTAAGGGCAGCTGCTTAATGTGCTCCCCACTGTTGGACAAAGGCTTCCCGGCCGTTGGTCGATGCTTTCCCCGCCTTTGGTGGAGGATTTCCCGAAACTGGTTAATGAGTTCCCAGGAAACTGGTTAATGAGTTCCCCCGCGGTTGGCTGATCTTTTCCCGGCTGTTGCTTAATCTGATCCCCGCTGCTCCTGATACTAAGGGCAGCTGCTTAATGTGCTCCCCACTGTTGGACAATGGCTTCCCCGCCGTTGGCTGATGCTTTCCCCGCCTTTGGTGGACGTTTTCCCGAAACTGGTTAATGAGTTCCCACGAAACTGGTTAATGAGTTCCCACGAAACTGGTTAATGAGTTCCCCCGCGGTTGGCTGATCTTTTCCCGGCTGTTGCTTAATCTGTTCCCCGCTGCTCCTGAGACTAAGGGCAGCTGCTTAATGTGCTCCCCCCTGTTGGACAAAGGCTTCCCCGCCGTTGGTTGATGCTTTCCCCGCCTCTGGTGGAAGATTTCCCGAAACTGGTTAATGAGTTCCCCCGAAACTGGTTAATGAGTTCCCACGAAGCTGTTTTCCCCGCTGCTGGTTCATTTGTGCACCGCTGCTCCTGATACTAAGGGCAGCTGCTTAATGTGCTCCCCCCTGTTGGACAAAGGCTTCCCCGCCGTTGGTTGATGCTTTCCCCGCCTCTGGTTGATGTTTTCCCGAAACTGGTTAATGAGTTCCCACGAAACTGGTTAATGAGTTCCCCCGCGGTTTCCTGATCTTTTCCCGGCTGCTGCTAAATCTGATCCCCGCTGCTCCTGATACTAAGGGCAGCTGCTTAATGTGCTCCCCCCTGTTGGACAATGGCTTCCCCGCCGTTGGTGCATGTTTTCCCCGCCTTTGGTGGAAGGTTTCCCGAAACTGGTTAATGAGTTCCCACGAAACTGGTTAATGAGTTCCCACGGAGTTGTTGTCCCCGCTGCTGGTTCATTTGTACCCCGCTGCTCCTGATACTAAGGGCAGCTGCTTAATGTGCTCCCCCCTGTTGGACAATGGTTTCCCCGCCGTTGGTGCATGTTTTCCCCGCCTTTGGTGGAAGGTTTCCCGAAACTGGTTAATGAGTTCCCACGAAACTGGTTAATGAGTTCCCACGGAGTTGTTTTCCCCGCTGCTGGTTCATTTGTACCCCGCTGCTCCTGATACTAAGGGCAGCTGCTTAATGTACTCCCCCCTGTTGGACAATGGCTTCCCCGCCGTTGGTGCATGTTTTCCCCGCCTCTGGTTGATGTTTTCCCGAAACTGGTTAATGAGTTCCCACGAAACTGGTTAATGAGTTCCCCCGCGGTTGGCTGATCTTTTCCCGGCTGTTGCTTAATCTGATCCCCGCTGCTCCTGATACTAAGGGCAGCTGCTTAATGTACTCCCCCCTGTTGGACAATGGCTTCCCCGCCGTTGGTGCATGTTTTCCCCGCCTTTGGTGGAAGGTTTCCCGAAACTGGTTAATGAGTTCCCAGGAAACTGGTTAATGAGTTCCCACGGAGTTGTTTTCCCCGCTGCTTGTTCATTTGTACCCCGCTGCTCCTGATACTAAGGGCAGCTGCTTAATGTGCTCCCCACTGCTGGACAATGGCTTCCCCGCCGTTGGTTGATGCTTTCCCCGCCTTTGGTGGATGTTTTCCCGAAACTGGTTAATGAGTTCCCACGAAACTGGTTAATGAGTTCCCACGAAACTGGTTAATGAGTTCCCACGAAGCTGTTTTCCCCGCTGCTGGTTCATTTGTACCCCGCTGCTCCTGATACTAAGGGCAGCTGCTTAATGTGCTCCCCACTGTTGGACAATGGCTTCCCCGCCGTTGGTTCATGTTTTCCCCGCCTTTGGTGGAAGTATTCCCGAAACTGGTTAATGAGTTCCCACGAAACTGGTTAATGAGTTCCCCCGCGGTTGGCTGATCTTTTCCCGGCTGTTGCTTAATCTGATCCCCGCTGCTCCTGATACTAAGGGCAGCCACTTAATGTGCTCCCCACTTTTGGACAAGGGCTTCCCGGCCGTTGGTTCATGCTTTCCCCGCCTTTGGTGGAGGTTTTCCCGAAACTGGTTAATGAGTTCCCACGAAACTGGTTAATGAGTTCCCCCGCGGTTTCCTGATCTTTTCCCGGCTGTTGCTTAATCTGATCCCCGCTGCTCCTGACACTAAGGGCAGCTGCTTAATGTGCTCCCCACTGTTGGACAATGGCTTCCCCGCCGTTGGTTGATGTTTTCCCCGCCTTTGGTGGACGTTTTCCCGAAACTGGTTAATGAGTTCCCACGAAACTGGTTAATGAGTTCCCACGGAACTGGTTAATGAGTTCCCCCGCGGTTGGTTGATCTTTTCCCGGCTGTTGCTTAATCTGATCCCCGCTGCTCCTGATACTTAGGGCAGCTGCTTAATGTGCTCCCCCCTGTTGGACAATGGCTTCCCCGCCGTTGGTTGATGTTTTCCCCGCCTTTGGTGGACGTTTTCCCGAAACTGGTTAATGAGTTCCCCCGAAACTGGTTAATGAGTTCCCACGAAGTTGTTTTCCCCGCTGCTGGTTCATTTGTACCCCGCTGCTCCTGATACTAAGGGCAGCTGCTTAATGTGCTCCCCCCTGTTGGACAATGGCTTCCCCGCCGTTGGTGCATGTTTTCCCCGCCTTTGGTGGACGTTTTCCCGAAACTGGTTAATGAGTTCCCACGAAACTGGTTAATGAGTTCCCACGGAGTTGTTTTCCCCGCTGCTTGTTCATTTGTACCCCGCTGCTCCTGATACTAAGGGCAGCTGCTTAATGTGCTCCCCCCTGTTGGACAATGGCTTCCCCGCCGTTGGTGCATGTTTTCCCCGCCGTTGGTGGCAGTTTTCCCGAAACTGGTTAATGAGTTCCCACGAAACTGGTTAATGAGTTCCCCCGCGGTTGGCTGATCTTTTCCCGGCTGTTGCTTAATCTGATCCCCGCTGCTCCTGATACTAAGGGCAGCTGCTTAATGTGCTCCCCCCGGTTGGACAATGCCTTCCCCGCCGTTGGTTCATGCTTTCCCCGCCTTTGGTGGAAGTTTTCCCGAAACTGGTTAATGAGTTCCCCCGAAACTGGTTAATGAGTTCCCACGAAGCTGTTTTCCCCGCTGCTGGTTCATTTGTACCCCGCTGCTCCTGATACTAAGGGCAGCTGCTTAATGTGCTCCCCCCTGTTGGACAAAGGCTTCCCCGCCGTTGGTTGATGTTTTCCCCGCCTTTGGTGGACGTTTTCCCGAAACTGGTTAATGAGTTCCCCCGAAACTGGTTAATGAGTTCCCCCGCGGTTGGCTGATCTTTTCCCGGCTGTTGCTTAATCTGATCCCCGCTGCTCCTGATACTAAGGGCAGCTGCTTAATGTGCTCCCCCCGGTTGGACAATGCCTTCCCCGCCGTTGGTTCATGCTTTCCCCGCCTTTGGTGGAAGTTTTCCCGAAACTGGTTAATGAGTTCCCCCGAAACTGGTTAATGAGTTCCCACGAAGCTGTTTTCCCCGCTGCTGGTTCATTTGTACCCCGCTGCTCCTGATACTAAGGGCAGCTGCTTAATGTGCTCCCCCCTGTTGGACAAAGGCTTCCCCGCCGTTGGTTGATGCTTTCCCCGCCTCTGGTTGAATTTTTCCCGAAACTGGTTAATGAGTTCCCAGGAAACTGGTTAATGAGTTCCCACGAAACTGGTTAATGAGTTCCCCCGCGGTTGGTTGATCTTTTCCCGGCTGTTGCTTAATCTGATCCCCGCCGCTCCTGATACTAAGGGCAGCTGCTTAATGTGCTCCCCCCTGTTGGACAATGGCTTCCCCGCCGTTGGTGCATGTTTTCCCCGCCTTTGGTGGACGTTTTCCCGAAACTGGTTAATGAGTTCCCACGAAACTGGTTAATGAGTTCCCACGAAACTGGTTAATGAGTTCCCCCGCGGTTGGCTGTTCTTTTCCCGGCTGTTGCTTAATCTGATCCCCGCTGCTCCTGATACTAAGGGCAGCTGCCTAATGTGCTCCCCACTGTTGGACAATGGCTTCCCCGCCGTTGGTTGATGCTTTCCCCGCCTTTGGTGGACGTTTTCCCGAAACTGGTTAATGAGTTCCCACGAAACTGGTTAATGAGTTCCCACGAAGTTGTTTTCCCCGCTGCTGGTTCATTTGTACCCCGCTGCTCCTGATACTAAGGGCAGCTGCTTAATGTGCTCCCCCCTGTTGGACAATGGCTTCCCCGCCGTTGGTGCATGTTTTCCCCGCCTTTGGTGGAAGTTTTCCCGAAACTGGTTAATGAGTTCCCACGAAACTGGTTAATGAGTTCCCCCGCGGTTGGCTGATCTTTTCCCTCCTGTTGCTTAATCTGATCCCCGCTGCTCCTGATACTAAGGGCAGCTGCTTAATGTGCTCCCCACTGTTGGACAAAGGCTTCCCCGACGTTGGTTGGTGTTTTCCCCGCCTTTGGTGGACGTTTTCCCGAAACTGGTTAATGAGTTCCCACGAAACTGGTTAATGAGTTCCCACGAAACTGGTTAATGAGTTCCCCCGCGGTTGGCTGTTCTTTTCCCGGCTGTTGCTTAATCTGTTCCCCGCTGCTCCTGATACTAAGGGCAGCTGCTTAATGTGCTCCCCCCCGTTGGACAATGGCTTCCCCGCCGTTGGTTGATGTTTTCCCCGCCTTTGGTGGACGTTTTCCCGAAACTGGTTAATGAGTTCCCCCGAAACTGGTTAATGAGTTCCCACGAAGCTGTTTTCCCCGCTGCTGGTTCATTTGTACCCCGCTGCTCCTGATACTAAGGGCAGCTGCTTAATGTGCTCCCCCCTGTTGGACAAAGGCTTCCCCGCCGTTGGTGCATGTTTTCCCCGCCTTTGGTGGAAGTTTTCCCGAAACTGGTTAATGAGTTCCCAGGAAACTGGTTAATGAGTTCCCCCGCGGTTGGCTGATCTTTTCCCGGCTGTTGCTTAATCTGATCCCCGCTGCTCCTGATACTAAGGGCAGCTGCTTAATGTGCTCCCCCCGGTTGGACAATGGCTTCCCCGCCGTTGGTTCATGCTTTCCCCGCCTTTGGTGGAGGTTTTCCCGAAACTGGTTAATGAGTTCCCACGAAACTGGTTAATGAGTTCCCAGGAAACTGGTTAATGAGTTCCCCCGCGGTTGGCTGATCTTTTCCCGGCTGTTGCTTAATCTGATCCCCGCTGCTCCTGATACTAAGGGCAGCTGCTTAATGTGCTCCCCACTGTTGGACAATGGCTTCCCGGCCGTTGGTTGATGCTTTCCCCGCCTTTGGTGGAAGTTTTCCCGAAACTGGTTAATGAGTTCCCCCGAAACTGGTTAATGAGTTCCCACGAAACTGGTTAATGAGTTCCCACGAAGTTGTTTTCCCCGCTGCTGGTTCATTTGTACCCCGCTGCTCCTGATACTAAGGGCAGCTGCTTAATGTGCTCCCCCCGGTTGGACAATGGCTTCCCCGCCGTTGGTTCATGCTTTCCCCGCCTTTGGTGGAGGTTTTCCCGAAACTGGTTAATGAGTTCCCACGAAACTGGTTAATGAGTTCCCAGGAAACTGGTTAATGAGTTCCCCCGCGGTTGGTTGATCTTTTCCCAGGCTGTTGCTTAATCTGATCCCCGCTGCTCCTGAGACTAAGGGCAGCTGCTTAATGTGCTCCCCACTGTTGGACAGTGGCTTCCCCGCCGTTGGTTGATGCTTTCCCCGCCTTTGGTTGATGTTTTCCCGAAACTGGTTAATGAGTTCCCACGAAACTGGTTAATGAGTTCCCCCGCGGTTTCCTGATCTTTTCCCGGCTGTTGCTTAATCTGATCCCCGCTGCTCCTGATACTAAGGGCAGCTGCTTAATGTGCTCCCCCCTGTTGGACAATGGCTTCCCCGCCGTTGTTTGATGTTTTCCCCGCCTTAGGTGGACGGTTTCCCGAAACTGGTTAATGAGTTCCCACGAAACTGGTTAATGAGTTCCCCCGCGGTTGGCTGATCTTTTCCCGGCTGCTGCTTAATCTCTTCCCCGCTGCTCCTGAGACTAAGGGCAGCTGCTTGATGTGCTCCCCCCCCCCTGTTGGACAATGGCTTCCCCGCCGTTGGTTGATGCTTTCCCCGCCTTTGGTGGAAGTTTTCCCGAAACTGGTTAATGAGTTCCCACGAAACTGGTTAATGCGTTCCCACGACACTGGTTAATGAGTTCCCCCGCGGTTGGCTGATCTTTTCCCGGCTGCTGCTTAATCTCTTCCCCGCTACTCCTGAGACTAAGGGCAGCTGCTTAGTGTACTCCCCGTTGTTGGTTCCTGGCTTCCCCAGTGTTTTGCCTGCCGTTGGTTCATGTCTTCCCGATATTTCGTTCATGTTTTCCCCCGAAGTTGGTGAATGTTTTCCCGGCTGTTGGATAATCTGTTCCCCGCTGCTCCTGAGACTAAGGGCAACTGCTTAATGTACTCCCCGCTGGTGGTTAATGGCTTCCCCGGTGTTTGTTCAACCCCCCGCACCCGCGGTTAGGGTTAGGGTTCGGGTTAGGGTTAGGGTCAAGGCACAGGCAGAAACACGCCCTTACTACACACTCCATGCTCACAAGCACTCCACATTGACTCTCCACGCCCGCACAGGCGCCCCTCACGCCGGCCACACTTTCAAATTGCTCCGTTAGGGTTAGGGTTAGGGTTAGGGCTAGGGCTAGGGCTCGGGTTAGGGTTCGGGTGACGGCTACGGTTAGGGTTAGCGCTAGGGTTAGGGTTAGTGTTAGGGTCAAGGCACAGGCAGAAACACGCCCTTACAACACACTCCATGCTCACAAGGACTCCACATCGACTCTCCACGCCCGCACAGGCGTCCCTCGCGCCGGCCACACTTTCAAATTGCTCCCTTAGGGTTAGGCTTAGGGTTAGGCTAGGGTTAGGGTTAGGGCTAGGGCTCGGGCTAGGGTTAGGCTTAGTGTTAGGGTTAGGGCTAGCGTTAGGGCTATGGTTAGGGTTAGGGCCACGGTTAGGGTTAGGGTTAGGGTTAGGGCTAGTGTTAGGGTTAGGGTTAGGGTTAGTGTTAGGGTGAGGGCTAGGGTTAGGGCTTTGGTTAGGGTTAGGGTTAGGGCCACGGTTAGGGTTAGGGTTTGGGCTAGGGTTAGGGTTAGGGTTAGGGTTAGTGTTAGGGTTAGGGCTAGGGTTAGGGCTTTGGTAAGGGTTAGGGTTAGGGTTTGGGCTAGGGCCACGGTTAGGGTTAGGGTTAGGGTTTGGGCTAGGGTTAGGGTTAGGGTTAGTGTTAGGGTTAGGGCTAGGGTTAGGGCTTTGGTCAGGGTTAGGGTTAGGGTTTGGGCTAGGGTTAGGGTTAGTGTTAGGGTTAGGGTTAGTGTTAGGGTTAGGGCTAGGGTTAGGGCTTTGGTTAGGGCTAGGGCCACGGTTAGGGTTAGGGTTAGGGTTTGGGCGAGGGTTAGGGCT
>NW_027591859.1:5000-7500 GCF_964213995.1 Mustelus asterias | reverse complement strand
CCCGCACGCCCCAACCTCGGCGGGCTGGGGAAGGGGGCGCGGCGGAACGCTCGCAAGCGCGGCTGCCCCCGCGGACAGGCACATTCTCTCGAACGCGGTGGACGCTCGCTCAAGTCAGCACGAGACCAGACCGGACCGACAGGCGGACAACGAATCTTTAAACCTCGCACCCACCCTCCGCACACGGGTGCCGGAGGAATGGTGAGCATGAACAGGTACCCCTCACCGGGCTTTGAAGAGAGTGACTAGAATGCGACCAAAGCTTCACCGCGGCGGGAGACAAAAAGGCCCCTGACTGCACCAGAACGTCTCCCTGCGGAGTCACACAGTGGCCGTTCACCGTGGTCCCGTCGACAAGCCGCCAGGACAAGCACCCAAGCCCGCAGCAGCTCTCTTCGTTTCAACTGCGGATGTAATGCTGCAAGGCGGTGGCAAGGTCACGTCGCAGCCCGCAAGCCGTCGCCAAGGCGAGAGGAAGACGGTCCCCACAGCGGGCACACACAGACGGACGTGGAGCACGGGGCGGCGGCCCACAGGTGCGCACACGCGCCGTGCCGAGGATCGGTGCGGACGCCGGTGACATCGCACCCGGCAGAGCGGCTAGGCAGAAGTCGCTGCGGAGGAGGAGCACCGTCGGCGGAACGGTCTGCTGGCGGGCGAGGGACCAAACGAGCAGCTAGAACGGGCGGAGTGGACCGGACTGCAGAAGCGGAGTGAGTGCGTGGCTGACGCCACCGTCTCCCTCCGAGCGTCTGCTCGCGCCGGCCAAACCGCCGAACCGCTGAACGAAAGGACCGCATCGTCCCACGCAGGCAGGCCGGCCGTGTTGCCGTGCGTGCCCCCCACCTCTCGGACGGACTGCAAAGACACCCTACGAAGCCAACGGCGAAGCCCTTCCAACGGCGCAGGCGTAGCGTGTGCGGCACCCGCATGGACTTGCCGGCGTGCAACCGAGCGTGTGCGTGCTCGTCGGTGGCGGCGCCCGCGCGCCGGCCCAACCGAGTGGGACCGAGATCGACGTCGCCCGGCTTCGGCGGAACGTGCGTACGGGTGACCAGGCCCGTTCGACGGGTACGGCGAAATTGTCGGTGTGACCTCCCACCCGCGTGGGAGGCGCCAGCGTCAGTACGGGCCACGGCCCCGGGGCCAACCCCCGTGAGGCTCTCCTGCCTGGCCCAACCGGCGCAGCCTTCGAGTTCAAGGAGTGACGGGCCGCCCTCCCCGGAGAGGTGGCGGGCCCCCGGCCGACAAAGATCCTTCACAACGTGTTCACCAACAGAAACCTTGTTACGATTTTTATTCTGTGTTACGGGTTTCGGTTCGGGCCCCCGGAGAGGTTGTCCGATACCTGGCCCCGGGGCCGGCCCCCGTGAGGCTCTCCTGCCTGGCCCAACCGGCGCCAGCCTTCGCGTTCAAGGAGTGACGGGCCGCCCTCCCCGGAGAGGTGGCGGGCCCCCGGCCGACAAAGATCCTTCACAACGTGTTCACCAACAGAAACCTTGTTACGACTTTTATACCGTGTCGGGTTTCGGCTCGGGCCCCCGGAGAGGTTGTCCGATCCTGGGACGCGCTAAACGCTCCCCCGCCGACGTGACGGTGGAGCCCCAGCCTGGCGCGTACCACGGCGTGAGCCCCGGAGGCACACGCACTCGAGCGACAATCAAGCGAAAAACCTTTCTCGGAGGAAACAGGGCGCTCGCAGGCGTTGAGTGCCGGCGTGGGTGACGGGCCGGAGCCCGACACGCGCCGTCACGCCCCGCAACAGCCAGAGGCAGAGTTCTCTGGTGTCACCGTCTGTCGGAAGGCTCGAGAGTCGAGGCGAGGCCGCAGCGGACTGAGTCGGGTGCAAGCCGCGGAGGACAGGCCGACGCTACGGGCGCAAGCCGACCCCGCACGCCCCAACCTCGGCGGGCTGGGGAAGGGGGCGCGGCGGAACGCTCGCAAGCGCGGCTGCCCCCGCGGACAGGCACATTCTCTCGAACGCGGAGGACACTCGCTCAAGTCAGCACGAGACCGGACCGACAGGCGGACCACGAATCTTTAAACCTCGCACCCACCCTCTGCACGCGGGTGCTCGAGGAATGGTGAGCATGAACAGGTACCCCGTACCGGGATTGAAGAGAGAGTGACTAGAATGCGACCAAAGCTTCACCGCGGCGGGAGACAAAAAGGCCCCTGACTGCACCAGAACGTCTCCCTGCGGAGTCACACAGTGGCCGTTCACCGTGGTCCCGTCGACAAGCCGCCAGGACAAGCACCCAAGCCCGCAGCAGCTCTCTTCGTTTCAACTGCGGATGTAATGCTGCAAGGCGGTGGCAAGGTCACGTCGCAGCCCGCAAGCCGTCGCCCAGGCGAGAGGAAGACGGTCCCCACAGCGGGCACACACGGACGGACGTGGAGCACGGGGCGGCGGCCCACAGGTGCGCACCCGCGCCGTGCCGAGGATCGGTGCGGACGCCGGAGACATCGCACCCGGCAGAGGGGCTAGGCAGAAGTCGCT